>NC_086102.1:98591713-98763104 GCF_963921235.1 Mobula hypostoma
TAAATTGAAATGTATACTGTTTGCACTGAGAAAACAACTTTTTTGTCTTACACTACACTGGCATGAAACAACTTTCAGACATCTCAGAATCATGTGGGAAGTTAACCAAAGGTGTTTCCATTAGGATTGCAGTAAGTACTTTGGTGTAAAATTGAAATGTATACTGTTTGTATTGTCAAAGCATTGTATGCACTGAGAAAACAACTTTTTTGTCTTACACTGCAGTGGCATGAAACAACTTTCAGACATCTCAGAATCATGTGGGAAGTTAACCTAAGGTGTTTCCATTAGGTTTGCAGTAAGTACTTTGCTGTAAAATTGAAATGTATACTGTTTATATTGTCAAAGCATTCTATGCACTGAGAAAACCACTTTTTTGTCTTACACTGCAGTGGCATGAAACAACTTTCAGACATCTCAGAATCATGTGGGAAGTTAACCTAAGGTGTTTCCATTAGGATTGCAGTAAGTACTTTGCTGTAAAATTGAAATGTATACTGTTTATATGTCAAAGCATTGTCTGCACTGAGAAAACAACTTTTTTGTCTTACACTCCAGGGGCATGAAACTACTTTCAGACATCTCAGAATCATGTGGGAAGTTAACCTAAGGTGGAAGCATTAGGTTTGCAGTAAGTACTTTGCTGTTAAATTGAAATGTATACTGTTTGTATTGTCAAAGCATTGTATGCACTGAGAAAACAACTTTTTTTTCTTACACTACACTGGCATGAAACAACTTTCAGACATCTCAGTATCATGCGGGAAGTTAACCTAAGGTGTTTCCATGAGGTTTGCAGTAAATACTTTGCTGTAAAATTGAAATGTATACTATTTGTATTGTCAAAGCTTTGTATGCACTGAGAAAACCACTTTTTTGTCTTACACTGCAGTGGCATGAAACAACTTTCAGACATCTCAGAATCATGTGGGAAGTTAACCAAAGGTGTTTCCATTAGGATTGCAGTAAGTACTTTGCTGTAAAATTGAAATGTCTACTGTTTATCTGTCAAAGCATTCTATGCACTGAGAAAACCACTTTTTTGTCTTACACTGCAGTGGCATGAAACAACTTTCAGCCCTCTCAGAATCATGTGGGAAGTTAACCTTAGTTGTTTCCATTAGGTTTGCAGTAAGTACTTTGCTGTAAAATTGAAATGTATACTGTTTGTATTGTCAAAGCATTGCATGCACTGAGAAAACAACTTTTTTGTTTTACATTCCAGGGGCATGAAACAACTTTCAGACATCTCAGAATCATGTGGGAAGTTAACCTAAGGTGTTTCCATTAGGTTTGCAGTAAGTACTTTGGTGTAAAATTGAAATGTATACTACTTGTATTGTGAAAGCATTGTATTCACTGAGAAAACAACTTTTTTCTCTTACACTGCACTGGCATGAAACAACTTACAGACATCTCAGAATCATGTGGGAAGTTAACCTAAGGTGTTTCCATTAGGTTTGCAGTAAGTACTTTGCTGTTAAATTGAAATGTATACTGTTTGTATTGTCAAAGCATTGTATGCACTGAGAAAACAACTTTTTTGTCTTACACTCCACTGGCATGAAACAACTTTCAGACATCTCAGAATCATGTGGGAAGTTAACCTAAGGTGTTTCCATTAGGTTTGCAGTAAGTACTTTGGTGTAAAATTGAAATGTATACTACTTGTATTGTCAAAGCTTTGTATGCACTGAGAAAACAACTTTTTTGTCTTACACTGCAGTGGCATGAAACAACTTTCAGACATCTCAGAATCATGTGGGAAGTTAACCTAAGGTGTTTCCATTAGGTTTGCAGTAAGTACTTTGCTGTAAAATTGAAATGTATACTGTTTATATGTCAAAGCATTCGATGCACTGAGAAAACCACTTTTTTGTCTTACACTGCACAGGCATGAAACAGCTTTCAGACATCTCAGAATCATGTGGGAAGTTAACCTAAGGTCTTTCCATTAGGTTTGCTCTAAGTACTTCGGTGTAAAATTAAATGTATACTACTTATATTGTCAAAGCTTTGTATGCACTGAGAAAACAACTTTTTTGTCTTACACTGCAGTAGCAAGAAACTACTTTCAGACATCTCAGAATCATGTGGGAAGTTAACCTAAGGTGTTTCCATTAGGTTTGCAGTAAGTCCTTTGCTGTAAAATTGAAATATATACTGTTTGTATTGTCAAAGCATTGTATGCACTGAGAAAACAACTTTTTTGTCTTACACTGCGCAGGCATGAAACAGCTTTCAGACATCTCAGAATCATGTGGGAAGTTAACCTAAGGTGTTTCCATTAGGTTTGCAGTAAGTACTTTGGTGTAAAATTGAAATGTATACTACTTGTATTGTCAAAGCTTTGTATGCACTGAGAAAACAACTTTTTTGTCTTACACTGCAGTGGCATGAAACTACTTTCAGACATCTCAGAATCATGTGGGAAGTTAACCAAAGGTGTTTCCATTAGGTTTGCAGTAAGCCCTTTGCTGTAAATTTGAAATGTTTACTACTTGTATTGTCAAAGCATTGTATTCACTGAGAAAACAACTTTTTTGTCTTACACTGCACTGGCATGAAACAACTTTCAGACATCTCAGAATCATGTGGGAAGTTAACCTAAGGAGTTTCCATTAGCTTTGCAGTAAGTACTTTTCTGTAAAATTGAAATGTATACTGTTTATATGTCAAAGCATTCTATGCACTGAGAAAACCACTTTTTTGTCTTACACTGCAGTGGCATGAAACAGCTTTCAGACATCTCAGAATCATGTGGGAAGTTAACCTAAGGTGTTTCCATTAGGTTTGCTCTAAGTACTTTGGTGTAAAATTGAAATGTATACTACTTATATTGTCAAAGCTTTGTATGCACTGAGAAAACAACTTTTTTGTCTTACACTGCAGTAGCAAGAAACTACTTTCAGACATCTCAGAATCATGTGGGAAGTTAACCTAAGGTGTTTCCATTAGGTTTGCAGTAAGTCCTTTGCTGTTAAATTGAAATGTATACTGTTTATATTGTCAAAGCATTCTATGCACTGAGAAAACAACTTTTTTGTCTTACACTGCAGTGGCATGAAACAACTTTCAGACATCTCAGAATCATGTGGGAAGTTAACCTAAGGTGTTTCCATTAGGTTTGCAGTAAGTACTTTGCTGTAAAATTGAAATGTATACTATTTGTATTGTCAAAGCTTTGTATGCACTGAGAAAACCACTTTTTTGTCTTACACTGCAGTGGCATGAAACAACTTTCAGACATCTCAGAATCATGTGGGAAGTTAACCTAAGGTGTTTCCATTAGGTTTGCAGTAAGTACTTTGGTGTAAAATTGAAATGTATACTACTTGTATTGTCAAAGCTTTGTATGCACTGAGAAAACAACTTTTTTGTCTTACACTGCGGTAGCAAGAAACTACTTTCAGACATCTCTGAATTATGTGGGAAGTTAACCAAAGGTGTTTCCATTAGGTTTGCAGTAAGCCCTTTGCTGTAAAACTGAAATGTTTACTACTTGTATTGTCAAAGCATTGTATTCACTGAGAAAACAACTTTTTTGTCTTACACTGCACTGGCATGAAACAAATTTCAGACATCTCAGAATCATGTGGGAAGTTAACCAAAGGTGTTTCCATTAGGATTGCAGTAAGTACTTTGCTGTAAAATTGAAATGTATACTGTTTATATGTCAAAGCATTCGATGCACTGAGAAAACCACTTTTTTGTCTTACACTGCACAGGCATGAAACAGCTTTCAGACATCTCAGAATCATGTGGGAAGTTAACCTAAGGTCTTTCCATTAGGTTTGCTCTAAGTACTTTGGTGTAAAATTCAAATGTATACTACTTATATTGTCAAAGCTTTGTATGCACAGAGAAAACAACTTTTTTGTCTTACACTGCAGTAGCAGGAAACTACTTTCAGACATCTCAGAATCATGTGGGAAGTTAACCTAAGGTGTTTCCATTAGGTTTGCAGTAAGTCCTTTGCTGTAAAATTGAAATATATACTGTTTGCATTGTCAAAGCATTGTATGCACTGAGAAAACCACTTTTTTGTCTTACACGGCAGTGGCATGAAACAACTTTCAGACATCTCAGAATCATGTGCGAAGTTAACCTAAGGTGTTTCCATTAGGATTGCAGTAAGTCCTTTGCTGTAAAATTGAAATGTCTACTGTTTGTATTTTCAAAGCTTTGTATGCACTGAGAAAACAACTTTTTTGTCTTACACTGCAGTGGCAGGAAACAACTTTCAGACATCTCAGAATCATGTGTGAAGTTAACCTAAGGTGTTTCCATTCAGTTTGCAGTAAGTCCTTTGGTGTAAAATTGAAATGTTCACTACTTGTATTGTCAAAGCTTTGTATGCACTGAGAAAACAACTTTTTTGTCTTACACTGCGGTAGCAAGAAACTACTTTCAGACATCTCTGAATTATGTGGGAAGTTAACCAAAGGTGTTTCCATTAGGTTTGCAGTAAGCCCTTTGCTGTAAAACTGAAATGTTTACTACTTGTATTGTCAAAGCATTGTATTCACTGAGAAAACAACTTTTTTGTCTTACACTGCACTGGCATGAAACAAATTTCAGACATCTCAGATTCATGTGCGAAGTTAACCTAAGGAGTTTCCATTAGCTTTGCAGTAAGTACTTTTCTGTAAAATTGAAATGTATACTGTTTATATGTCAAAGCATTCTATGCACTGAGAAAACCACTTTTTTGTCTTACACTGCAGTGGCATGAAACAACTTTCAGACATCTCAGAATCATGTGCGAAGTTAACCTAAGGTGTTTCCATTAGGTTTGCAGTAAGTACTTTGCTGTTAAATTGAAATGTATACTGTTTGTATTGTCAAAGCATTGTATGCACTGAGAAAACAACTTTTTTGTCTTACACTACACTGGCATGAAACGACTTTCAGACATCTCAGAATCATGTGGGAATTTAACCTAAGGTGGAAGCATTAGGTTTGCAGTAAGTACTTTGCAGTAAAATTGAAATGTATACTACTTGTACTGTCAAAGCATTGCATGCACTGAGAAAACAACTTTTTTGTCTTACACTACACTGGCATGAAACAACTTTCAGACATCTCAGAATCATGTGGGAAGTTAACCAAAGGTGTTTCCATTAGGATTGCAGTAAGTACTTTGGTGTAAAATTGTAATATATACTACTTGTATTGTCAAAGCATTGCATGCACTGAGAAAACCACTTTTTTGTCTTACACTGCAGTGGCATGAAACAACTTTCAGACATCTCAGAATCATGTGGGAAGTTAACCTAAGGTGTTTCCATTAGGATTGCAGTAAGTACTTTGCTGTAAAATTGAAATGTATACTGTTTATATGTCAAAGCATTCTATGCACTGAGAAAACCACTTTTTTGTCTTACACTGCAGTTGCATGAAACAACTTTCAGACATCTCAGAATCATGTGCGAAGTTAACCTAAGGTGTTTCCATTAGGTTTGCAGTAAGTACTTTGCTGTTAAATTGAAATGTATACTGTTTGTATTGTCAAAGCATTGTATGCACTGAGAAAACAACTTTTTTGTCTTACACTGCAGTGGCATGAAACAACTTTCAGACATCCCAGAATCATGTGGGAAGTTAACCTGAGGTGTTTCCGTCAGGTTTGCAGTAAGTACTTTGCTGTAAAATTGAAATGTATACTGTTTGTATTGTCAAAGCATTTTATGCACTGAGAAAACAACTTTTTTGTCTTACACTGCAGTGGCATGAAACAACTTTCAGACATCTCAGAATCATGTGGGAAGTTAACCTAAGGTGTTTCCATTAGGTTTGCAGTAAGTACTTTGCTGTAAAATTGAAATGTATACTATTTGTATTGTCAAATCTTTCTATGCACTGAGAAAACAACTTTTTTGTCTTACACTGCAGTGGCATGAAACAACTTTCAGACATCTCAGAATCATGTGGGAAGTTAACCTAAGGTGTTTCCATTAGGTTTGCAGTAAGTACTTTGCTGTAAAATTGAAATGTATACTGTTTATCTGTCAAAGCATTCTATGCACTGAGAAAACCACTTTTTTGTCTTACACTGCAGTGGCATGAAACAACTTTCAGACATCTCAGAATCATGTGCGAAGTTAACCTAAGGTGTTTCCATTAGGATTGCAGTAAGTACTTTGCTGTTAAATTGAAATGTATACTGTTTATATGTCAAAGCATTGTATGCACTGAGAAAACAACTTTTTTGTCTTACACTGCAGTGGCATGAAACAACTTTCAGACATCTCAGAATCATGTGGGAAGTTAACCTAAGGTGTTTCCATTAGGTTTGCAGTAAGTACTTTGGTGTAAAATTGAAATGTATACTACTTGTATTGTCAAAGCATTGCATGCACTGAGAAAACAACTTTTTTGTCTTACACTGCAGTGGCATGAAACAGCTTTCAGACATCTCAGAATCATGTGGGAAGTTAACCTAAGGTGTTTCCATTAGGTTTGCAGTAAGAATTTTGCTGTAAATTTGAAATGTATACAACTTGTATTGTCAAAGCATTGTATGCACTGAGAAAACAACTTTTTTGTCTTACACTGCAGTGGCATGAAACAGCTTTCAGACATCTCAGAATCATGTGGGAAGTTAACCTAAGGTGTTTCCATTAGGTTTGCAGTAAGTACTTTGCTGCAAAATTGAAATGTATACCACTTGCATTGTCAAAGCATTGCATGCACTAAGAAAACAACTTTTTTGTCTTACACTGCAGTGGCATGAAACAACTTTCAGACATCTCAGAATCATGTGGGAAGTTAACCTAAGGTGTTTCCATTAGGTTTGCAGTAAGTCCTTTCCTGTAAAATTGAAATATATACTGTTTGCATTGTCAAAGCATTGTATGCACTGAGAAAACAACTTTTTTGTCTTACACTGCACAGGCATGAAACAGCTTTCAGACATCTCAGAATCATGTGGACAGTTAACCTAAGGTGTTTCCATTATGTTTGCAGTAAGTACTTTGGTGTAAAATTCAAATGTATACTCTTTGTATTGTCAAAGCTTTGCATGCACTAAGAAAACAACTTTTTGTCTTACACTGCAGTGGCATGAAACAACTTTCAGACATCTCAGAATCATGTGGGAAGTTAACCTAAGGTGTTTCCATTAGGTTTGCAGTAAGTACTTTGCTGTTAAATTGAAATGTATACTGTTTGTATTGTCAAAGCATTGTATGCACTGAGAAAACAACTTTTTTGTCTTACACTGCATTGGCATGAAACAGCTTTCAGACATCTCAGAATCATGTGGGAAGTTAACCTAAGGTGTTTCCATTAGGTTTGCAGTAAGTACTTTGCTGTAAAATTGAAATGTATACTGTTTGTATTGTCAAAGCATTGTATGCACTGAGAAAACAACTTTTTTGTCTTACACTGCAGTGGCATGAAACAACTTTCAGACATCTCAGAATCATGTGGGAAGTTAACCTAAGGTGTTTCCATTAGGTTTGCAGTAAGTACTTTGGTGTAAAATTGAAATGTATACTACTTGTATTGTCAAAGCTTTGTATGCACTGAGAAAACAACTTTTTTGTCCTACACTGCAGTGGCATGAAACTGCTTTCAGACATCTCAGAATCATGTGGGAAGTTAACCTAAGGTGTTTCCATTAGGTTTGCAGTAAGTATTTTGCTGTAAATTTGAAATGTATACAACTTGCATTGTCAAAGCATTGTATGCACTGAGAAAACCACTTTTTTGTCTTACACTGCATTGGCATGAAACAGCTTTCAGACATCTCAGAATCATGTGGGAAGTTAACCTAAGGTGTTTCCATTAGGTTTGCAGTAAGTACTTTGCTGTAAAATTGAAATGTATACTGTTTCTATTGTCTAAGCTTTGTATGCACTGAGAAAACAACTTTTTTGTCTTACACTACAGTGGCATGTAACAACTTTCAGACATCTCAGAATCATGTGGGAAGTTAACCTAAGGTGTTTCCATTAGGTTTGCAGTAAGTACTTTGCTGTAAAATTGAAATGTATACTATTTGTATTGTCAAAGCATTGTATGCACTGAGAAAACCACTTTTTTGTCTTACACTGCAGTGGCATGAAACAACTTTCAGACATCTCAGAATCATGTGCGAAGTTAACCTAAGGTGTTTCCATTAGGATTGCAGGAAGTACTTTGCTGTTAAATTGAAATGTATACTGTTTGTATTGTCAAAGCATTGCATGCACTGAGAAAACAACTCTTTTGTCTTACACTCCAGGGGCATGAAACAACTTTCAGACATCTCAGAATCATGTGGGAAGTTAACCTAAGGTGTTTGCATTAGGTTTGCAGTAAGTACTTTGCTGTAAAATTGAAATGTATACTGTTTGTATTGTCAAAGCATTGTATGCACTGAGAAAACAACTTTTTTGTCTTACACTGCACTGGCATGAAACAACTTTCAGACATCTCAGAATCATGTGGGAAGTTAACCAAAGGTGTTTCCATTAGGTTTGCAGTAAGTACTTTGGTGTAAAATTTAAATGTATACTACTTATATTGTCAAAGCTTTGTATGCACTGAGAAAACAACTTTTTTTGTCTTACACTGCAGTAGCAAGAAACTACTTTCAGACATCTCAGAATCATGTGGGAAGTTAACCTAAGTTGTTTCCATTAGGTTTGCAGTAAGTACTTTGCTGTAAAATTGAAATGTATACTACTTGTATTGTCAAAGCATTGTATGCACTGAGAAAACAACTTTTTTGTCTTACACTACACTGGCATGAAACAACTTTCAGACATCTCAGTATCATGTGGGAAGTTAACCTAAGGTGTTTCCATTAGGTTTGCAGTAAGTACTTTGCTGTAAAATTGAAATGTATACTGTTTGTATTGTCAAAGCATTGCATACACTGAGAAAACAACTCTTTTGTCTTACACTGCAGTGGCATGAAACAACTTTCAGACATCTCAGAATCATGTGGGAAGTTAACCTAAGGTGTTTCCATTAGGTTTGCAGTAAGTACTTTGCTGTAAAATTGAAATGTATACTGTTTGTATTGTCAAAGCATTGTATGCACTGAGAAAACAACTTTTTTGTCTTACACTACACTGGCATGAAACGACTTTCAGACATCTCAGAATCATGTGGGAATTTAACCTAAGGTGGAAGCATTAGGTTTGCAGTAAGTACTTTGCAGTTAAATTGAAATGTATACTGTTTGCATTGTCAAAGCACTGTATGCACTGAGAAAACAACTTTTTTGTCTTACACTGCAGTGGCATGAAACAACTTTCAGACATCTCAGAATCATGTGGGAAGTTAACCTAAGGTGTTTCCATTAGGTTTGTAGTAAGTACTTTGGTGTAAAATTGAAATGTATACCACTTGTATTGTCAAAGCATTGTATGCACTGAGAAAACAACTTTTTTGTCTTACACTGCAGTGGCATGAAACAACTTTCAGACATCTCAGAATCATGTGGGAAGTTAACCTAAGGTGTTTCCATTAGGATTGCAGTAAGTACTTTGCTGTAAAATTGAAATGTATACTGTTTATATGTCAAAGCATTCTATGCACTGAGAAAACAACTTTTTTGTCTTACACTGCAGTGGCATGAAACAACTTTCAGACATCTCAGAATCATGTGGGAAGTTAACCTAAGGTGTTTCCATTAGGTTTGCAGTAAGTACTTTGGTGTAAAATTGAAATGTATACTACTTGTATTGTCAAAGCATTGTATGCACTGAGAAAACAACTTTTTTGTCTTACACTGCAGTGGCATGAAACAACTTTCAGACATCTCAGAATCATGTGGGAAGTTAACCTAAGGTGTTTCCATTAGGTTTGCAGTAAGTACTTTGCTGTAAAATTGAAATGTATACTACTTGTATTGTCAAAGCATTGTATGCACTGAGAAAACAACTTTTTTGTCTTACACTGCAGTGGCATGAAACAACTTTCAGACATCTCAGAATCATGTGGGAAGTTAACCTAAGGTGTTTCCATTAGGTTTGCAGTAAGTACTTTGCTGTAAAATTGAAATGTATACTGTTTATATTGTCAAAGCATTGTATGCACTGAGAAAACAACTTTTTTGTCTTACACTGCAGTGGCATGAAACAACTTTCAGACATCTCAGAATCATGTGGGAAGTTAACCTAAGGTGTTTCCATTAGGTTTGCAGTAAGTACTTTGCTGTAAAATTGAAATGTATACTGTTTGTATTGTCAAAGCATTGTATGCACTGAGAAAACAACTTTTTTGTCTTACACTGCAGTGGCATGAAACAACTTTCAGACATCTCAGAATCATGTGGGAAGTTAACCTAAGGTGTTTCCATTAGGTTTGCAGTAAGTACTTTGGTGTAAAATTGAAATGTATACTTTTGTATTGTCAAAGCATTGTATGCACTGAGAAAACAACTTTTTTGTCTTACACTGCAGTGGCATGAAACAACTTTCAGACATCTCAGAATCATGTGGGAAGTTAACCTAAGGTGTTTCCATTAGGTTTGCAGTAAGTACTTTGCTGTAAAATTGAAATGTATACTACTTGTATTGTCAAAGCATTGTATGCACTGAGAAAACAACTTTTTTGTCTTACACTGCAGTGGCATGAAACAACTTTCAGACATCTCAGAATCATGTGGGAAGTTAACCTAAGGTGTTTCCATTAGGTTTGCAGTAAGTACTTTGCTGTAAAATTGAAATGTATACATATTGTCAAAGCATTGTATGCACTGAGAAAACAACTTTTTTGTCTTACACTGCAGTGGCATGAAACAACTTTCAGACATCTCAGAATCATGTGGGAAGTTAACCTAAGGTGTTTCCATTAGGTTTGCAGTAAGTACATTGGTGTAAAATTGAAATGTATACTCCTTGTATTGTCAAAGCTTTGTATGCACTGAGAAAACAACTTTTTTGTCTTACACTGCAGTGGCATGAAACAACTTTCAGACATCTCAGAATCATGTGGGAAGTTAACCTAAGATGTTTCCATTAGGTTTGCAGTAAGTACTTTGCTGTTAAATTGGAATGTATACTGTTTGTGTTGTCAAAGCATTGTATGCACTGAGAAAACAACTTTTTTGTCTTACACTGCAGTGGCATGAAACAACTTTCAGACATCTCAGAATCATGTGGGAAGTTAACCTAAGGTGTTTCCATTAGGTTCGCAGTAAGTACTTTGCTGTAAACTGGAAATGTATACTATTTGTATTGTCAAAGCATTGTATGCACTGAGAAAACAACTTTTTTGTCTTACACTGCAGTGGCATGAAACACTTTCAGACATCTCAGAATCATGTGGGAAGTTAACCTAAGGTGTTTCCATTAGGTTTGCAGTAAGTACTTTGCTGTTAAATTGAAATGTATACTGTTTGCATCGTCAAAGCATTGTATGCACTGAGAAAACAACTTTTTTGTCTTACACTGCAGTGGCATGAAACAACTTTCAGACATCTCAGAATCATGTGGGAAGTTAACCTAAGGTATTTCGATTCGTTTGCAGTATGTCCTTTGCTGTAAAATTGAAATATATACTGTTTGTATTGTCAAAGCATTGTATGCACTGAGAATACCACTTTTTTGTCTTACACTGCAGTGGCATGAAACAACTTTCAGACATCTCAGAATCATGTGGGAAGTTAACCTAAGGTGTTTCCATTAGGTTTGCAGTAAGTACTTTGGTGTAAAATTGTAATGTATACTACTTGTACTGTCAAAGCATTGCATGCACTGAGAAAACAACTTTTTTGTCTTACACTGCAGTGGCATGAAACAACTTTCAGACATCTCAGAATCATGTGGGAAGTTAACCTAAGGTGTTTCCATTAGGTTTGTTCTAAGTACTTTGGTGTAAAATTGAAATGTATACTACTTGTATTGTCAAAGCTTTGTATGCACTGAGAAAACAACTTTTTTGTCTTACACTGCAGTGGCATGAAACTACTTTCAGACATCTCTGAATTATGTGGGAAGTTAACCAAAGGTGTTTCCATTAGGTTTGCAGTAAGCCCTTTGCTGTAAAACTGAAATGTTTACTACTTGTATTGTCAAAGCATTGTATTCACTGAGAAAACAACTTTTTTGTCTTACACTGCACTGGCATGAAACAACTTTCAGACATCTCAGAATCATGTGGGAAGTTAACCTAAGGAGTTTCCATTAGCTTTGCAGTAAGTACTTTTCTGTAAAATTGAAATGTATACTGTTTATATGTCAAAGCATTCTATGCACTGAGAAAACCACTTTTTTGTCTTACACTGCAGTGGCATGAAACAACTTTCAGACATCTCAGAATCATGTGCGAAGTTAACCTAAGGTGTTTCCATTAGGATTGCAGGAAGTACTTTGCTGTTAAATTGAAATGTATACTGTTTGTATTGTCAAAGCATTTTATGCACTGAGAAAACAACTTTTTTGTCTTACACTGCACTGGCATGAAACAACTTTCAGACATCTCAGAATCATGTGGGAAGTTAACCTAAGGTGTTTCCATTAGGTTTGCAGTAAGTACTTTGCTGTAAAATTGAAATGTATACTGTTATATTGTCAAAGCATTGTATGCACTGAGAAAACAACTTTTTTGTCTTACACTGCAGTGGCCTGAAACGATTTTCAGACATCTCACAATCATGTGGGAAGTTAACCTAAGGTGTTTCCATTAAGTTTGCAGTAAGTCCTTTGCTGAGAAATTGAAATGTATACTACTTGTATTGTCAAAGCATTGTATGCACTGAGAAAACAACTTTTTTGTCTTACACTGCAGTGGCATGAAACAACTTTCAGACATCTCAGAATCATGTGGGAAGTTAACCTAAGGTGTTTCCATTAGGTTTGCAGTAAGTTCTTTGGTGTAAAATTGAAATGTATACCGTTTGTATTGTCAAAGCATTGCTTGCACTGAGAAAACAACTTTTTTGTCTTACACTGCACTGGCATGAAACAACTTTCAGACATCTCAGAATCATGTGGGAAGTTAACCTAAGGTGTTTCCATTAGGTTTGCAGTAAGTACTTTGCTGTAAAATTGAAATGTATACTGTTTGTATTGTCAAAGCATTGTATGCACTGAGAAAACAACTTTTTTGTCTTACACTGCAGTGGCATGAAACAACTTTCAGACATCTCAGAATCATGTGGGAAGTTAACCTAAGGTGTTTCCATTAGGTTTGCAGTAAGTACTTTGCTGTAAAATTGAAATGTATACTGTTTGTATTGTCAAAGCATTGTATGCACTGAGAAAACAACTTTTTTGTCTTACACTGCAGTGGCATGAAACAACTTTCAGACATCTCAGAATCATGTGGGAAGTTAACCTAAGGTGTTTCCATTAGGTTTGCAGTAAGTACTTTGGTGTAAAATTGAAATGTATACTATTTGTATTGTCAAAGCATTGTATGCACTGAGAAAACAACTTTTTTGTCTTACACTGCAGTGGCATGAAATAACTTTCAGACATCTCAGAATCATGTGGGAAGTTAACCTAAGGTATTTCCATTAGGTTTGCAGTAAGTACTTTGCTGTAAAATTGAAATGTATACTACTTGTATTGTCAAAGCATTGTATGCACTGAGAAAACAACTTTTTTGTCTTACACTGCATTGGCATGAAACAACTTTCAGACATCTCAGAATCATGTGGGAAGTTAACCTAAGGTGTTTCCATTAGGTTTCCAGTAAGTACTTTGCTGTAAACTTGAAATGTATACTATTTGTATTGTCAAAGCATTGTATGCACTGAGAAAACAACTTTTTTGTCTTACACTGCAGTGGCATGAAACAACTTTCAGACATCTCAGAATCATGTGGGAAGTTAACCTAAGGTGTTTCCATTAGGTTTGCAGTAAGTACTTTGCTGTAAAATTGAAATGTATACTACTTGTATTGTCAAAGCATTGTATGCACTGAGAAAACAACTTTTTTGTCTTACACTGCACTGGCATGAAACAGCTTTCAGACATCTCAGAATCATGTGGGAAGTTAACCTAAGGTGTTTCCATTAGGTTAGTAGTAAGTACTTTGGTGTAAAATTGAAATGTATACTAGTTGTATTGTCAAAGCTTTGTATGCACTGAGAAAACAACTTTTTTGTCTTACACTGCAGTGGCATGAAACAACTTTCAGACATCTCAGAATCATGTGGGAAGTTAACCTAAGGTGTTTCCATTAGGTTTGCAGTAAGTACTTTGCTGTAAAATTGAAATGTATACTGTTTGTATTGTCAAAGCATTGTATGCACTGAGAAAACAACTTTTTTGTCTTACACTGCTGGCATGAAACAACTTTCAGACATCTCAGAATCATGTGGGAAGTTAACCTAAGGTGTTTCCATTAGGTTTGCAGTAAGTACTTTGCTGTAAAATTGAAATGTATACTGTTTGTATTGTCAAAGCATTGTATGCACTGAGAAAACAACTTTTTTGTCTTACACTGCAGTGGCATGAAACAACTTTCAGACATCTCAGAATCATGTGGGAAGTTAACCTAAGGTGTTTCCATTAGGTTTGCAGTAAGTACTTTGCTGTAAAATTGAAATGTATACTGTTTGTATTGTCAAAGCATTGTATGCACTGAGAAAACAACTTTTTTGTCTTACACTGCAGTGGCATGAAACAACTTTCAGACATCTCAGAATCATGTGGGAAGTTAACCTAAGGTGTTTCCATTAGGTTTGCAGTAAGTACTTTGGTGTAAAATTGAAATGTATACTACTTGTATTGTCAAAGCATTGTATGCACTGAGAAAACAACTTTTTTGTCTTACACTGCAGTGGCATGAAACAACTTTCAGACATCTCAGAATCATGTGGGAAGTTAACCTAAGGTGTTTCCATTAGGTTTGCAGTAAGTACTTTGGTGTAAAATTGAAATGTATACTACTTGTATTGTCAAAGCATTGTATGCACTGAGAAAACAACTTTTTTGTCTTACACTGCAGTGGCATGAAACAACTTTCAGACATCTCAGAATCATGTGGGAAGTTAACCTAAGGTGTTTCCATTAGGTTTGCAGTAAGTACTTTGCTGTAAAATTGAAATGTATACTATTGTATTGTCAAAGCATTGTATGCACTGAGAAAACAACTTTTTTGTCTTACACTGCAGTGGCATGAAACAACTTTCAGACATCTCAGAATCATGTGGGAAGTTAACCTAAGGTGTTTCCATTAGGTTTGCAGTAAGTACTTTGCTGTAAAATTGAAATGTATACTGTTTGTATTGTCAAAGCATTGTATGCACTGAGAAAACAACTTTTTTGTCTTACACTGCAGTGGCATGAAACAACTTTCAGACATCTCAGAATCATGTGGGAAGTTAACCTAAGGTGTTTCCATTAGGTTTGCAGTAAGTACTTTGCTGTAAAATTGAAATGTATACTATTGTATTGTCAAAGCATTGTATGCACTGAGAAAACAACTTTTTTGTCTTACACTGCAGTGGCATGAAACAACTTTCAGACATCTCAGAATCATGTGGGAAGTTAACCTAAGGTGTTTCCATTAGGTTTACAGTAAGTACTTTGGTGTAAAATTGAAATGTATACTATTTGTATTGTCAAAGCATTGTATGCACTGAGAAAACAACTTTTTTGTTCTTACACTGCAGTGGCATGAAACAACTTTCAGACATCTCAGAATCATGTGGGAAGTTAACCTAAGGTGTTTCCATTAGGTTTGCAGTAAGTACTTTGCTGTAAAATTGAAATGTATACTGTTTGTATTGTCAAAGCATTGTATGCACTGAGAAAACAACTTTTTTGTCTTACACTGCAGTGTCATGAAACAACTTTCAGGCATCTCAGAATCATGTGGGAAGTTAACCTAAGGTGTTTCCATTAGGTTTGCAGTAAGTACTTTGCTGTAAAATTGAAATGTATACTACTTGTATTGTCAAAGCATTGTATGCACTGAGAAAACAACTTTTTTGTCTTACACTGCAGTGGCATGAAACAACTTTCAGACATCTCAGAATCATGTGGGAAGTTAACCTAAGGTGTTTCCATTAGGTTTGCAGTAAGTACTTTGCTGTAAAATTGAAATGTATACTGTTTGTATTGTCAAAGCATTGTATGCACTGAGAAAACAACTTTTTTGTCTTACACTGCAGTGGCATGAAACAACTTTCAGACATCTCAGAATCATGTGGGAAGTTAACCTAAGGTGTTTCCATTAGGTTTGCAGTAAGTACTTTGCTGTAAAATTGAAATGTATACTACTTGTATTGTCAAAGCTTTGTATGCACTGAGAAAACAACTTTTTTGTCTTACACTGCAGTGGCATGAAACAACTTTCAGACATCTCAGAATCATGTGGGAAGTTAACCTAAGGTGTTTCCATTAGGTTTGCAGTAAGTACTTTGCTGTAAAATTGAAATGTATACTTTTGTATTGTCAAAGCATTGTATGCACTGAGAAAACAACTTTTTTGTCTTACACTGCAGTGGCATGAAACAACTTTCAGACATCTCAGAATCATGTGGGAAGTTAACCTAAGGTGTTTCCATTAGGTTTGCAGTAAGTACTTTGCTGTAAAATTGAAATGTATACTGTTTGTATTGTCAAAGCATTGTATGCACTGAGAAAACAACTTTTTTGTCTTACACTGCAGTGGCATGAAACAACTTTCAGACATCTCAGAATCATGTGGGAAGTTAACCTAAGGTGTTTCCATTAGGTTTGCAGTAAGTACTTTGGTGTAAAATTGAAATGTATACTACTTGTATTGTCAAAGCATTGTATGCACTGAGAAAACAACTTTTTTGTCTTACACTGCAGTGGCATGAAACAACTTTCAGACATCTCAGAATCATGTGGGAAGTTAACCTAAGGTGTTTCCATTAGGTTTGCAGTAAGCACTTTGCTGTAATTTGAAATGTCTACAACTTGTATTGTCAAAGCATTGTATGCAGTGAGAAAACCACTTTTTTGTCTTACACTGCAGTGGCATGAAACAACTTTCAGACATCTCAGAATCATGTGGGAAGTTAACCTAAGGTGTTTCCATTAGGTTTGCAGTAAGTACTTTGCTGTAAAATTGAAATGTATACTGTTTGTATTGTCAAAGCATTGTATGCACTGAGAAAACAACTTTTTTGTCTTACACTGCAGTGGCATGAAACAACTTTCAGACATCTCAGAATCATGTGGGAAGTTAACCTAAGGTGTTTCCATTAGGTTTGCAGTAAGTACTTTGGTGTAAAATTGAAATGTATACTACTTGTATTGTCAAAGCATTGTATGCACTGAGAAAACAACTTTTTTGTCTTACACTGCAGTGGCATGAAACAACTTTCAGACATCTCAGAATCATGTGGGAAGTTAACCTAAGGTGTTTCCATTAGGTTTGCAGTAAGTACTTTGCTGTAAAATTGAAATGTATACTACTTGTATTGTCAAAGCATTGTATGCACTGAGAAAACAACTTTTTTGTCTTACACTGCAGTGGCATGAAACAACTTTCAGACATCTCAGAATCATGTGGGAAGTTAACCTAAGGTGTTTCCATTAGGTTTGCAGTAAGTACTTTGCTGTAAAATTGAAATGTATACTGTTTGTATTGTCAAAGCATTGTATGCACTGAGAAAACAACTTTTTTGTCTTACACTGCAGTGGCATGAAACAACTTTCAGACATCTCAGAATCATGTGGGAAGTTAACCTAAGGTGTTTCCATTAGGTTTGCAGTAAGTACTTTGCTGTAAAATTGAAATGTATACTTTTGTATTGTCAAAGCATTGTATGCACTGAGAAAACAACTTTTTTGTCTTACACTGCAGTGGCATGAAACAACTTTCAGACATCTCAGAATCATGTGGGAAGTTAACCTAAGGTGTTTCCATTAGGTTTGCAGTAAGTACTTTGCTGTAAAATTGAAATGTATACTGTTTGTATTGTCAAAGCATTGTATGCACTGAGAAAACAACTTTTTTGTCTTACACTGCAGTGGCATGAAACAACTTTCAGACATCTCAGAATCATGTGGGAAGTTAACCTAAGGTGTTTCCATTAGGTTTGCAGTAAGTACTTTGCTGTAAAATTGAAATGTATACTGTTGTATTGTCAAAGCATTGTATGCACTGAGAAAACAACTTTTTTGTCTTACACTGCAGTGGCATGAAACAACTTTCAGACATCTCAGAATCATGTGGGAAGTTAACCTAAGGTGTTTCCATTAGGTTTGCAGTAAGTACTTTGCTGTAAAATTGAAATGTATACTACTTGTATTGTCAAAGCATTGTATGCACTGAGAAAACAACTTTTTTGTCTTACACTGCAGTGGCATGAAACAACTTTCAGACATCTCAGAATCATGTGGGAAGTTAACCTAAGGTGTTTCCATTAGGTTTGCAGTAAGTACTTTGCTGTAAAATTGAAATGTATACTTTTACTTTGTCAAAGCATTGTATGCACTGAGAAAACAACTTTTTTGTCTTACACTGCAGTGGCATGAAACAACTTTCAGACATCTCAGAATCATGTGGGAAGTTAACCTAAGGTGTTTCCATTAGGTTTGCAGTAAGTACTTTGCTGTAAAATTGAAATGTATACTACTTGTATTGTCAAAGCATTGTATGCACTGAGAAAACAACTTTTTTGTCTTACACTGCAGTGGCATGAAACAACTTTCAGACATCTCAGAATCATGTGGGAAGTTAACCTAAGGTGTTTCCATTAGGTTTGCAGTAAGTACTTTGCTGTAAAATTGAAATGTATACTGTTTGTATTGTCAAAGCATTGTATGCACTGAGAAAACAACTTTTTTGTCTTACACTGCAGTGGCATGAAACAACTTTCAGACATCTCAGAATCATGTGGGAAGTTAACCTAAGGTGTTTCCATTAGGTTTGCAGTAAGTACTTTGCTGTAAAATTGAAATGTATACTATTTGTATTGTCAAAGCATTGTATGCACTGAGAAAACAACTTTTTTGTCTTACACTGCAGTGGCATGAAACAACTTTCAGACATCTCAGAATCATGTGGGAAGTTAACCTAAGGTGTTTCCATTAGGATTGCAGTAAGTACTTTGCTGTAAAATTGAAATGTATACTGTTTATATGTCAAAGCATTCTATGCACTGAGAAAACCACTTTTTTGTCTTACACTGCAGTGGCATGAAACAACTTTCAGACATCTCAGAATCATGTGGGAAGTTAACCTAAGGTGTTTCCATTAGGTTTGTAGTAAGTACTTTGGTGTAAAATTGAAATGTATACTAGTTGTATTGTCAAAGCATTGTATGCACTGAGAAAACAACTTTTTTGTCTTACACTGCAGTGGCATGAAACAACTTTCAGACATCTCAGAATCATGTGGGAAGTTAACCTAAGGTGTTTCCATTAGGTTTGCAGTAAGTACTTTGGTGTAAAATTGAAATGTATACTACTTGTATTGTCAAAGCATTGTATGCACTGAGAAAACAACTTTTTTGTCTTACACTGCAGTGGCATGAAACAACTTTCAGACATCTCAGAATCATGTGGGAAGTTAACCTAAGGTGTTTCCATTAGGTTTGCAGTAAGTTCTTTGGTGTAAAATTGATATGTATACTAGTTGTATTGTCAAAGCATTGTATGAACTGAGAAAACAAACTTTTTTGTCTTACACTGCACTGCCATGAAACAACTTTCAGGCATCTCAGAATCATGTGGGAAGTTAACCTAAGGTGTTTCCATTAGGTTTGCTGTAAGTTCTTTGGTGTAAAATTGATATGTATACTAGTTGTATTGTCAAAGCATTGTATGCACTGAGAAAACAACTTTTTTGTCTTACACTGCAGTGGCATGAAACAACTTTCAGACATCTCAGAATCATGTGGGAAGTTAACCTAAGGTGTTTCCATTAGGTTTGCAGTAAGTACTTTGCTGTAAAATTGAAATGTATACTGTTTGTATTGTCAAAGCATTGTATGCACTGAGAAAACAACTTTTTTGTCTTACACTGCAGTGGCATGAAACAACTTTCAGACATCTCAGAATCATGTGGGAAGTTAACCTAAGGTGTTTCCATTAGGTTTGCAGTAAGTACTTTGCTGTAAAATTGAAATGTATACTATTTGTATTGTCAAAGCATTGTATGCACTGAGAAAACAACTTTTTTGTCTTACACTGCAGTGGCATGAAACAACTTTCAGACATCTCAGAATCATGTGGGAAGTTAACCTAAGGTGTTTCCATTAGGTTTGCAGTAAGTACTTTGCTGTAAAATTGAAATGTATACTGTTTGTATTGTCAAAGCATTGTATGCACTGAGAAAACAACTTTTTTGTCTTACACTGCAGTGGCATGAAACAACTTTCAGACATCTCAGAATCATGTGGGAAGTTAACCTAAGGTGTTTCCATTAGGTTTGCAGTAAGTACTTTGGTGTAAAATTGAAATGTATACTACTTGTATTGTCAAAGCTTTGTATGCACTGAGAAAACAACTTTTTTGTCTTACACTGCAGTGGCATGAAACTACTTTCAGACATCTCAGAATCATGTGGGAAGTTAACCTAAGGTGTTTCCATTAGGTTTGCAGTAAGTACTTTGGTGTAAAATTGAAATGTATACTACTTGTATTGTCAAAGCATTGTATGCACTGAGAAAACAACTTTTTTGTCTTACACTGCAGTGGCATGAAACAACTTTCAGACATCTCAGAATCATGTGGGAAGTTAACCTAAGGTGTTTCCATTAGGTTTGCAGTAAGTACTTTGCTGTAAAATTGAAATGTATACTTTTGTATTGTCAAAGCATTGTATGCACTGAGAAAACAACTTTTTTGTCTTACACTGCAGTGGCATGAAACAACTTTCAGACATCTCAGAATCATGTGGGAAGTTAACCTAAGGTGTTTCCATTAGGATTGCAGTAAGTACTTTGGTGTAAAATTGTAATATATACTACTTGTACTGTCAAAGCATTGCATGCACTGAGAAAACCACTTTTTTGTCTTACACTGCAGTGGCATGAAACAACTTTCAGACATCTCAGAATCATGTGGGAAGTTAACCTAAGGTGTTTCCATTAGGTTTGCAGTAAGTACTTTGCTGTAAAATTGAAATGTATACTATTGTATTGTCAAAGCATTGTATGCACTGAGAAAACAACTTTTTTGTCTTACACTGCAGTGGCATGAAACAACTTTCAGACATCTCAGAATCATGTGGGAAGTTAACCTAAGGTGTTTCCATTAGGTTTGCAGTAAGTACTTTGCTGTAAAATTGAAATGTATACTGTTTATATGTCAAAGCATTCTATGCACTGAGAAAACCACTTTTTTGTCTTACACTGCAGTGGCATGAAACAACTTTCAGACATCTCAGAATCATGTGGGAAGTTAACCTAAGGTGTTTCCATTAGGTTTGCAGTAAGTACTTTGCTGTTAAATTGAAATGTATACTGTTTGTATTGTCAAAGCATTGTATGCACTGAGAAAACAACTTTTTTGTCTTACACTGCAGTGGCATGAAACCACTTTCAGACATCTCAGAATCATGTGGGAAGTTAACCTAAGGTGTTTCCATTAGGTTTGCAGTAAGTACTTTGCTGTAAAATTGAAATGTATACTATTTGTATTGTCAAAGCATTGTATGCACTGAGAAAACAACTTTTTTGTCTTACACTGCAGTGGCATGAAACAACTTTCAGACATCTCAGAATCATGTGGGAAGTTAACCTAAGGTGTTTCCATTAGGTTTGCAGTAAGTACTTTGGTGTAAAATTGAAATGTATACTACTTGTATTGTCAAAGCATTGTATGCACTGAGAAAACAACTTTTTTGTTTTACATTCCAGGGGCATGAAACAACTTTCAGACATCTCAGAATCATGTGGGAAGTTAACCTAAGGTGTTTGCATTAGGTTTGCAGTAAGTACTTCGCTGTAAAATTGAAATGTATACTATTTGTATTGTCAAAGCTTTGTATGCACTGAGAAAACCACTTTTTTGTCTTACACTGCAGTGGCATGAAACAACTTTCAGACATCTCAGAATCATGTGCGAAGTTAACCTAAGGTGTTTCCATTAGGATTGCAGGAAGTACTTTGCTGTTAAATTGAAATGTATACTGTTTATATGTCAAAGCATTGTCTGCACTGAGAAAACAACTTTTTTGTCTTACACTCCAGGGGCATGAAACAACTTTCAGACATCTCAGAATCATGTGGGAATTTAACCTAAGGTGGAAGCATTAGGTTTGCAGTAAGTGCTTTGGTGTAAAATTGAAATGTATACTACTTGTATTGTCAAAGCATTGTATTCACTGAGAAAACAACTTTTTTCTCTTACACTGCAGTGGCATGAAACAACTTTCAGACATCTCAGAATCATGTGGGAAGTTAACCTAAGGTGTTTCCATTAGGTTTGCAGTAAGTACTTTGCTGTAAAATTGAAATGTATACTACTTGTATTGTCAAAGCATTGTATGCACTGAGAAAACAACTTTTTTGTCTTACACTGCAGTGGCATGAAACAACTTTCAGACATCTCAGAATCATGTGGGAAGTTAACCTAAGGTGTTTCCATTAGGTTTGCAGTAAGTACTTTGCTGTAAAATTGAAATGTATACTACTTGTATTGTCAAAGCATTGTATGCACTGAGAAAACAACTTTTTTGTCTTACACTGCAGTGGCATGAAACAACTTTCAGACATCTCAGAATCATGTGGGAAGTTAACCTAAGGTGTTTCCATTAGGTTTGCAGTAAGTACTTTGCTGTAAAATTGAAATGTATACTGTTTGTATTGTCAAAGCATTGTATGCACTGAGAAAACAACTTTTTTGTCTTACACTGCAGTGGCATGAAACAACTTTCAGACATCTCAGAATCATGTGGGAAGTTAACCTAAGGTGTTTCCATTAGGTTTGCAGTAAGTACTTTGCTGTAAAATTGAAATGTATACTGTTTGTATTGTCAAAGCATTGTATGCACTGAGAAAACAACTTTTTTGTCTTACACTGCAGTGGCATGAAACAACTTTCAGACATCTCAGAATCATGTGGGAAGTTAACCTAAGGTGTTTCCATTAGGTTTGCAGTAAGTACTTTGCTGTAAAATTGAAATGTATACTGTTTGTATTGTCAAAGCATTGTATGCACTGAGAAAACAACTTTTTTGTCTTACACTGCAGTGGCATGAAACAACTTTCAGACATCTCAGAATCATGTGGGAAGTTAACCTAAGGTGTTTCCATTAGGTTTGCAGTAAGTACTTTGGTGTAAAATTGAAATGTATACTACTTGTATTGTCAAAGCATTGTATGCACTGAGAAAACAACTTTTTTGTCTTACACTGCAGTGGCATGAAACAACTTTCAGACATCTCAGAATCATGTGGGAAGTTAACCTAAGGTGTTTCCATTAGGTTTGCAGTAAGTACTTTGCTGTAAAATTGAAATGTATACTGTTTGTATTGTCAAAGCATTGTATGCACTGAGAAAACAACTTTTTTGTCTTACACTGCAGTGGCATGAAACAACTTTCAGACATCTCAGAATCATGTGGGAAGTTAACCTAAGGTGTTTCCATTAGGTTTGCAGTAAGTACTTTGCTGTAAAATTGAAATGTATACTGTTTGTATTGTCAAAGCATTGTATGCACTGAGAAAACAACTTTTTTGTCTTACACTGCAGTGGCATGAAACAACTTTCAGACATCTCAGAATCATGTGGGAAGTTAACCTAAGGTGTTTCCATTAGGTTTGCAGTAAGTACTTTGCTGTAAAATTGAAATGTATACTGTTTGTATTGTCAAAGCATTGTATGCACTGAGAAAACAACTTTTTTGTCTTACACTGCAGTGGCATGAAACAACTTTCAGACATCTCAGAATCATGTGGGAAGTTAACCTAAGGTGTTTCCATTAGGTTTGCAGTAAGTACTTTGCTGTAAAATTGAAATGTATACTATTTGTATTGTCAAAGCATTGTATGCACTGAGAAAACAACTTTTTTGTCTTACACTGCAGTGGCATGAAACAACTTTCAGACATCTCAGAATCATGTGGGAAGTTAACCTAAGGTGTTTCCATTAGGTTTGCAGTAAGTACTTTGCTGTAAAATTGAAATGTATACTGTTTGTATTGTCAAAGCATTGTATGCACTGAGAAAACAACTTTTTTGTCTTACACTGCAGTGGCATGAAACAACTTTCAGACATCTCAGAATCATGTGGGAAGTTAACCTAAGGTGTTTCCATTAGGTTTGCAGTAAGTACTTTGCTGTAAAATTGAAATGTATACTGTTTGTATTGTCAAAGCATTGTATGCACTGAGAAAACAACTTTTTTGTCTCACACTGCATTGGCACGAAACAGCTTTCAGACAATTCAGAATCATGTGGGAAGTTAACCTAAGGTGTTTCCATTAGATTTGCAGTAAGTACTTTGCTGTAAAATTGAAATGTATACTGTTTGTATTGTCAAAGCATTGTATGCACTGAGAAAACAACTTTTTTGTCTTACACTGCAGTGGCATGAAACAACTTTCAGACATCTCAGAATCATGTGGGAAGTTAACCTAAGGTGTTTCCATTAGGTTTGCAGTAAGTACTTTGCTGTAAAATTGAAATGTATACTATTTGTATTGTCAAAGCATTGTATGCACTGAGAAAACAACTTTTTTGTCTTACACTGCATTGGCATGAAACAGCTTTGAGACATCTCAGAATCATGTGGGAAGTTAACCTAAGGTGTTTCCATTAGGTTTGCAGTAAGTTCTTTGCTGTAAATTTGAAATGTATAGTACTTGTATTGTCAAAGCATTGTATGCACTGAGAAAACAACTTTTTTGTCTTACACTGCAGTGGCATGAAACAACTTTCAGACATCTCAGAATCATGTGGGAAGTTAACCTAAGGTGTTTCCATTAGGTTTGCAGTAAGTACTTTGCTGTAAAATGGAAATGTATACTATTTGTATTGTCAAAGCTTTGTATGCACTGAGAAAACAACTTTTTTGTCTTACACTGCAGTGGCATGAAACAACTTTCAGACATCTCAGAATCATGTGGGAAGTTAACCTAAGGTGTTTCCATTAGGTTTGCAGTAAGTACTTTGGTGTAAAATTGAAATGTATACTATTTGTATTGTCAAAGCATTGTATGCACTGAGAAAACAACTTTTTTGTCTTACACTGCAGTGGCATGAAACAACTTTCAGACATCTCAGAATCATGTGGGAAGTTAACCTAAGGTGTTTCCATTAGGTTTGCAGTAAGTACTTTGGTGTAAAATTGAAATGTATACTACTTGTATTGTCAAAGCATTGTATGCACTGAGAAAACAACTTTTTTGTCTTACACTGCAGTGGCATGAAACAACTTTCAGACATCTCAGAATCATGTGGGAAGTTAACCTAAGGTGTTTCCATTAGGTTTGCAGTAAGTACTTTGCTGTAAAATTGAAATGTATACTACTTGTATTGTCAAAGCATTGTATGCACTGAGAAAACAACTTTTTTGTCTTACACTGCAGTGGCATGAAACAACTTTCAGACATCTCAGAATCATGTGGGAAGTTAACCTAAGGTGTTTCCATTAGGTTTGCTCGTAAGTACTTTGCTGTAAAATTGAAATGTATACTTTTGTATTGTCAAAGCATTGTATGCACTGAGAAAACAACTTTTTTGTCTTACACTGCAGTGGCATGAAACAACTTTCAGACATCTCAGAATCATGTGGGAAGTTAACCTAAGGTGTTTCCATTAGGTTTGCAGTAAGTACTTTGCTGTAAAATTGAAATGTATACTACTTGTATTGTCAAAGCATTGTATGCACTGAGAAAACAACTTTTTTGTCTTACACTGCAGTGGCATGAAACAACTTTCAGACATCTCAGAATCATGTGGGAAGTTAACCTAAGGTGTTTCCATTAGGTTTGCAGTAAGTACTTTCTGTAAAATTGAAATGTATACTACTTGTATTGTCAAAGCATTGTATGCACTGAGAAAACAACTTTTTTGTCTTACACTGCAGTGGCATGAAACAACTTTCAGACATCTCAGAATCATGTGGGAAGTTAACCTAAGGTGTTTCCATTAGGTTTGCAGTAAGTACTTTGCTGTAAAATTGAAATGTATACTGTTTGTATTGTCAAAGCATTGTATGCACTGAGAAAACAACTTTTTTGTCTTACACTGCAGTGGCATGAAACAACTTTCAGACATCTCAGAATCATGTGGGAAGTTAACCTAAGGTGTTTCCATTAGGTTTGCAGTAAGTACTTTGCTGTAAAATTGAAATGTATACTGTTTGTATTGTCAAAGCATTGTATGCACTGAGAAAACAACTTTTTTGTCTTACACTGCAGTGGCATGAAACAACTTTCAGACATCTCAGAATCATGTGGGAAGTTAACCTAAGGTGTTTCCATTAGGTTTGTAGTAAGTACTTTGGTGTAAAATTGAAATGCACACTAGTTGTATTGTCAAAGTTTTGTATGCACGGAGAAAACAACTTTTTTGTCTTACACTGCATTGGCATGAAACAGCTTTCAGACATCTCAGAATCATGTGGGAAGTTAACCTAAGGTGTTTCCATTAGGTTTGCAGTAAGTACTTTGCTGTAAAATTGAAATGTTACTACTTGTATTGTCAAAGCATTGTATGCACTGAGAAAACAACTTTTTTGTCTTACACTGCAGTGGCATGAAACAACTTTCAGACATCTCAGAATCATGTGGGAAGTTAACCTAAGGTGTTTCCATTAGGTTTGCAGTAAGTACTTTGCTGTAAAATTGAAATGTATACTGTTTGTATTGTCAAAGCATTGTATGCACTGAGAAAACAACTTTTTTGTCTTACACTGCAGTGGCATGAAACAACTTTCAGACATCTCAGAATCATGTGGGAAGTTAACCTAAGGTGTTTCCATTAGGTTTGCAGTAAGTACTTTGCTGTGAAATTGAAATGTATACTGTTTATATGTCAAAGCATTCTATGCACTGAGAAAACTACTTTTTTGTCTTACACTGCAGTGGCATGAAACAACTTTCAGACATCTCAGAATCATGTGGGAAGTTAACCTAAGGTGTTTCCATTAGGTTTGCAGTAAGTACTTTGCTGTTAAATTGAAATGTATACTGTTTGTATTGTCAAAGCATTGTATGCACTGAGAAAACAACTTTTTTGTCTTACACTGCACTGGCATGAAACAACTTTCAGACATCTCAGAATCATGTGGGAAGTTAACCTAAGGTGTTTCCATTAGGTTTGCAGTAAGTACTTTGCTGTAAAATTGAAATGTATACTGTTTGTATTGTCAAAGCATTGTATGCACTGAGAAAACAACTTTTTTGTCTTACACTGCAGTGCCATGAAACAACTTTCAGACATCTCAGAATCATGTGGGAAGTTAACCTAAGGTGTTTCCATTAGGTTTGCAGTAAGTTCTTTGGTGTAAAATTGAAATGTATACTAGTTGTATTGTCAAAGCATTGTATGCACTGAGAAAACAACTTTTTTGTCTTACACTGCAGTGGCATGAAACAACTTTCAGACATCTCAGAATCATGTGGGAAGTTAACCTAAGGTGTTTCCATTAGGTTTGCAGTAAGTACTTTGCTGTAAAATTGAAATGTATACTGTTTGTATTGTCAAAGCATTGTATGCACTGAGAAAACAACTTTTTTGTCTTACACTGCAGTGGCATGAAACAACTTTCAGACATCTCAGAATCATGTGGGAAGTTAACCTAAGGTGTTTCCATTAGGTTTGCAGTAAGTACTTTGCTGTAAAATTGAAATGTATACTGTTTGTATTGTCAAAGCATTGTATGCACTGAGAAAACAACTTTTTTGTCTTACACTGCAGTGGCATGAAACAACTTTCAGACATCTCAGAATCATGTGGGAAGTTAACCTAAGGTGTTTCCATTAGGTTTGCAGTAAGTACTTTGCTGTAAAATTGAAATGTATACTATTTGTATTGTCAAAGCATTGTATGCACTGAGAAAACAACTTTTTTGTCTTACACTGCAGTGGCCTGAAACGACTTTCAGACATCTCACAATCATGTGGGAAGTTAACCTAAGGTGTTTCCATTAAGTTTGCAGTAAGTACTTTGCTGTAAAATTGAAATGTATACTAGTTGTATTGTCAAAGCATTGTATGCACTGAGAAAACAACTTTTTTGTCTTACACTGCAGTGGCATGAACCAGCTTTCAGTCATCTCAGAACCATGTGGGAAGTTAACCTAAGGTGTTTCCATTAGGTTTGCTGTAAGTTCTTTGGTGTAAAATTGATATGTATACTAGTTGTATTGTCAAAGCATTGTATGCACTGAGAAAACAACTTTTTTGTCTTACACTGCAGTGGCATGAAACAACTTTCAGACATCTCAGAATCATGTGGGAAGTTAACCTAAGGTGTTTCCATTAGGTTTGCAGTAAGTACTTTGCTGTAAAATTGAAATGTATACTATTTGTATTGTCAAAGCATTGTATGCACTGAGAAAACAAACTTTTTTGTCTTACACTGCACTGGCATGAAACAACTTTCAGACATCTCAGAATCATGTGGGAAGTTAACCTAAGGTGTTTCCATTAGGTTTGCTTTAACTACTTTGTGGTAAAATTGAAATGCATAGTATTTGTATTGTCAAAGCATTGTATGCACTGAGAAAACAACTTTTTTGTCTTACACTGCAGTGGCATGAAACAACTTTCAGACATCTCAGAATCATGTGGGAAGTTAACCTAAGGTGTTTCCATTAGGTTTGCAGTAAGTACTTTGCTGTAAAATTGAAATGTATACTATTTGTATTGTCAAAGCTTTGTATGCACTGAGAAAACAACTTTTTTGTCTTACACTGCAGTGGCATGAAACAACTTTCAGACATCTCAGAATCATCTGGGAAGTTAACCTAAGGTGTTTCCATTAGGTTTGCAGTAAGTACTTTGCTGTAAAATTGAAATGTATACTGTTTGTATTGTCAAAGCATTGTATGCACTGAGAAAACAACCTTTTTGTCTTACACTGCAGTGTCATGAAACAACTTTCAGACATCTCAGAATCATGTGGGAAGTTAACCTAAGGTGTTTCCATTAGGTTTGCAGTAAGTACTTTGGTGTAAAATTGAAATGTATACTCCTTGTATTGTCAAAGCTTTGTATGCACTGAGAAAACAACTTTTTTGTCTTACACTGCAGTGGCATGAAACAACTTTCAGACATCTCAGAATCATGTGGGAAGTTAACCTAAGGTGTTTCCATTAGGTTTGCAGTAAGTACTTTGCTGTAAAATTGAAATGTATACTGTTTGTATTGTCAAAGCATTGTATGCACTGAGAAAACAACTTTTTTGTCTTACACTGCAGTGGCATGAAACAACTTTCAGACATCTCAGAATCATGTGGGAAGTTAACCTAAGGTGTTTCCATTAGGTTCGCAGTAAGTACTTTGCTGTAAAATTGAAATGTATACTATTTGTATTGTCAAAGCATTGTATGCACTGAGAAAACAACTTTTTTGTCTTACACTGCAGTGGCATGAAACAACTTTCAGACATCTCAGAATCATGTGGGAAGTTAACCTAAGGTGTTTCCATTTGGTTTGCAGTAAGTACTTTGCTGTAAAATTGAAATGTATACTGTTTGTATTGTCAAAGCATTGTATGCACTGAGAAAACAACTTTTTTGTCTTACACTGCAGTGGCATGAAATAACTTTCAGACATCTCAGAATCATGTGGGAAGTTAACCTAAGGTGTTTCCATTAGGTTTGCAGTTAGTACATTGGTGTAAAATTGAAATGTATACTCCTTGTATTGTCAAAGCTTTGTATGCACTGAGAAAACAACTTTTTTGTCTTACACTGCAGTGGCATGAAACAACTTTCAGACATCTCAGAATCATGTGGGAAGTTAACCTGAGGTGTTTCCATTAGGTTTCCAGTAAGTACTTTGCTGTAAAATTGAAATGTATACTACTTGTATTGTGAAAGCATTGTATGCACTGAGAAAACAACTTTTTTGTCTTACACTGCAGTGGCATGAAACAACTTTCAGACATCTCAGAATCATGTGGGAAGTTAACCTAAGGTATTTCCATTAGGTTTGCAGTAAGTACTTTGGGGCAAAATTGAAATATATACTATTTGTATTGTCAAAGCATTGTATGCACTGAGAAAACAACTTTTTTGTCTTACACTGCAGTGGCATGAAACAACTTTCAGACATCTCAGAATCATGTGGGAAGTTAACCTAAGATGTTTCCATTAGGTTTGCAGTAAGTACTTTTGCGTAAAATTGAAATGTATACTACTTGTATTGTCAAAGCATTGTATGCACTGAGAAAACAACTTTTTTGTCTTACACTGCAGTGGCATGAAACAACTTTCAGACATCTCAGAATCATGTGCGAAGTTAACCTAAGGTGTTTCCATTAGGATTGCAGGAAGTACTTTGCTGTTAAATTGAAATGTATACTGTTTGTATTGTCAAAGCATTGTATGCACTGAGAAAACAACTTTTTTGTCTTACACTGCAGTGCATGAAACAACTTTCAGACATCTCAGAATCATGTGGGAAGTTAATCTAACCTGTTTCCATTAGGTTTACTGTAAGTACTTTGCTGTAAAATTGAAATGTATACTACTTGTATTGTCAAAGCATTGTATGCACTGAGAAAACAACTTTTTTGTCTTACACTGCAGTGGCATGAAACAACTTTCAGACATCTCAGAATCATGTGGGAAGTTAACCTAAGGTGTTTCCATTAGGTTTGCAGTAAGTACTTTGGTGTAAAATTGAAATGTATACTAGTTGTATTGTCAAAGCATTGTATGCACTGAGAAAACAACTTTTTTGTCTTACACTGCACTGGCATGAAACAACTTTCAGACATCTCAGAATCATGTGGGAAGTTAACCTAAGGTGTTTCCATTAGGTTTGCAGTAAGTACTTTGCTGTAAAATTGAAATGTATACTGTTTGTATTGTCAAAGCATTGTATGCACTGAGAAAACCACTTTTTTGTCTTACACTGCAGTGGCATGAAACAACTTTCAGACATCTCAGAATCATGTGCGAAGTTAACCTAAGGTGTTTCCATTAGGATTGCAGGAAGTACTTTGCTGTTAAATTGAAATGTATACTGTTTGTATTGTCAAAGCATTGTATGCACTGAGAAAACAACTTTTTTGTCTTGCACTGCAGAGGCATGAAACAACTTTCAGACATCTCAGAATCATGTGGGAAGTTAACCTAAGGTGTTTCCATTAGGTTTGCAGTCAGTACTTTGCTGTAAAATTGAAATGTATACTATTTGTATTGTCAAAGCATTGTATGCACTGAGAAAACCACTTTTTTGTCTTACACTGCAGTGGCATGAAACAACTTTCAGACATCTCAGAATCATGTGGGAAGTTAACCTAAGGTGTTTCCATTAGGTTTGCAGTAAGTACTTTGCTGTTAAATTGAAATGTATACTGTTTGCATCGTCAAAGCATTGTATGCACTGAGAAAACAACTTTTTTGTCTTACACGGCAGTGGCAGGAAACAACTTTCAGACATCTCAGATTCACGTGGGAAGTTAACCTATGGGGTTTCCATTAGGTTTGCAGTAAGTACTTTGGTGTAAAATTGAAATGTATACTATTTGCTTTGTCAAAGAATTGTATGCACTGAGAAAACAACTTTTTTGTCTTACACTACACTGGCATGAAACAACTTTCAGACATCTCAGAATCATGTGGGAAGTTAACCAAAGGTGTTTCCATTAGGATTGCAGTAAGTACTTTGGTGTAAAATTTAAATGTATACTACTTATATTGTCAAAGCTTTGTATGCACTGAGAAAACAACTTTTTTGTCTTACACTGCAGTGGCATGAAACAACTTTCAGACATCTCAGAATCATGTGGGAAGTTAACCTCTGGTGTTTGCATTAGGTTTGCAGTAAGTACTTTGCTGTAAAATTGAAATGTATACTTTTGTATTGTCAAAGCATTGTATGCACTGAGAAAACAACTTTTTTGTCTTACACTGCAGTGGCATGAAACAACTTTCAGACATCTCAGAATCATGTGGGAAGTTAACCTAAGGTGTTTCCATTAGGTTTGCAGTAAGTACTTTGCTGTAAAATTGAAATGTATACTGTTTGTATTGTCAAAGCATTGTATGCACTGAGAAAACAACTTTTTTGTCTTACACTGCAGTGGCATGAAACAACTTTCAGACATCTCAGAATCATGTGGGAAGTTAACCTAAGGTGTTTCCATTAGGTTTGCAGTAAGTACTTTGGTGTAAAATTGAAATGTATACTTTTGTATTGTCAAAGCATTGTATGCACTGAGAAAACAACTTTTTTGTCTTACACTGCAGTGGCATGAAACAACTTTCAGACATCTCAGAATCATGTGGGAAGTTAACCTAAGGTGTTTCCATTAGGTTTGCAGTAAGTACTTTGGTGTAAAATTGAAATGTATACTACTTGTATTGTCAAAGCATTGTATGCACTGAGAAAACAACTTTTTTGTCTTACACTGCAGTGGCATGAAACAACTTTCAGACATCTCAGAATCATGTGGGAAGTTAACCTAAGGTGTTTCCATTAGGTTTGCAGTAAGTACTTTGCTGTAAAATTGAAATGTATACTACTTGTATTGTCAAAGCATTGTATGCACTGAGAAAACAACTTTTTTGTCTTACACTGCAGTGGCATGAAACAACTTTCAGACATCTCAGAATCATGTGGGAAGTTAACCTAAGGTGTTTCCATTAGGTTTGCAGTAAGTACTTTGCTGTAAAATTGAAATGTATACTACTTGTATTGTCAAAGCATTGTATGCACTGAGAAAACAACTTTTTTGTCTTACACTGCAGTGGCATGAAACAACTTTTAGACATCTCAGAATCATGTGGGAAGTTAACCTAAGGTGTTTCCATTAGGTTTGCAGTAAGTACTTTGGGGCAAAATTGAAATATATACTATTTGTATTGTCAAAGCATTGTATGCACTGAGAAAACAACTTTTTTGTCTTACACTGCAGTGGCATGAAACAACTTTCAGACATCTCAGAATCATGTGGGAAGTTAACCTAAGGTGTTTCCATTAGGTTTGCAGTAAGTACTTTGCTGTAAAATTGAAATGTATACTATTTGTATTGTCAAAGCATTGTATGCACTGAGAAAACAACTTTTTTGTCTTACACTGCAGTGGCATGAAACAACTTTCAGACATCTCAGAATCATGTGGGAAGTTAACCTAAGGTGTTTCCATTAGGTTTGCAGTAAGTACTTTGCTGTAAAATTGAAATGTATACTGTTTGTATTGTCAAAGCATTGTATGCACTGAGAAAACAACTTTTTTGTCTTACACTGCAGTGGCATGAAACAACTTTCAGACATCTCAGAATCATGTGGGAAGTTAACCTAAGGTGTTTCCATTAGGTTTGCAGTAAGTACTTTGCTGTAAAATTGAAATGTATACTTTTGTATTGTCAAAGCATTGTATGCACTGAGAAAACAACTTTTTTGTCTTACACTGCAGTGGCATGAAACAACTTTCAGACATCTCAGAATCATGTGGGAAGTTAACCTAAGGTGTTTCCATTAGGTTTGCAGTAAGTACTTTGCTGTAAAATTGAAATGTATACTACTTGTATTGTCAAAGCATTGTATGCACTGAGAAAACAACTTTTTTGTCTTACACTGCAGTGGCATGAAACAACTTTCAGACATCTCAGAATCATGTGGGAAGTTAACCTAAGGTGTTTCCATTAGGTTTGCAGTAAGTACTTTGCTGTAAAATTGAAATGTATACTATTTGTATTGTCAAAGCATTGTATGCACTGAGAAAACAACTTTTTTGTCTTACACTGCAGTGGCATGAAACAACTTTCAGACATCTCAGAATCATGTGGGAAGTTAACCTAAGGTGTTTCCATTAGGTTTGCAGTAAGTACTTTGCTGTAAAATTGAAATGTATACTTTTGTATTGTCAAAGCATTGTATGCACTGAGAAAACAACTTTTTTGTCTTACACTGCAGTGGCATGAAACAACTTTCAGACATCTCAGAATCATGTGGGAAGTTAACCTAAGGTGTTTCCATTAGGTTTGCAGTAAGTACTTTGCTGTAAAATTGAAATGTATACTACTTGTATTGTCAAAGCATTGTATGCACTGAGAAAACAACTTTTTTGTCTTACACTGCAGTGGCATGAAACAACTTTCAGACATCTCAGAATCATGTGGGAAGTTAACCTAAGGTGTTTCCATTAGGTTTTTGCAGTAAGTACTTTGCTGTAAAATTGAAATGTATACTATTTGTATTGTCAAAGCATTGTATGCACTGAGAAAACAACTTTTTTGTCTTACACTGCATTGGCATGAAACAACTTTCAGACATCTCAGAATCATGTGGGAAGTTAACCTAAGGTGTTTCCATTAGGTTTGCAGTAAGAACTTTGCTGTAAATTTGAAATGTATACAACTTGTATTGTCAAAGCATTGTATGCACTGAGAAAACAACTTTTTTGTTTTGCACTGCAGAGGCATGAAACAACTTTCAGACATCTCAGAATCATGTGGGAAGTTAACCTAAGGTGTTTCCATTAGGTTTGCAGTTAGTACATTGGTGTAAAATTGAAATGTATACTCCTTGTATTGTCAAAGCTTTGTATGCACTGAGAAAACAACTTTTTTGTCTTACACTGCAGTGGCATGAAACTGCTTTCAGACATCTCAGAATCATGTGGGAAGTTAACCTAAGGTGTTTCCATTAGGTTTGCAGTAAGTACTTTGCTGTAAAATTGAAATGTATACTACTTGTATTGTCAAAGCATTGTATGCACTGAGAAAACAACTTTTTTGTCTTACACTGCAGTGGCATGAAACAACTTTCAGACATCTCAGAATCATGTGGGAAGTTAACCTAAGGTGTTTCCATTAGGTTTGCAGTAAGTTCTTCGCTGTAAATTTGATATGTATACTATTTGTATTGTCAAAGCTTTCCATGCACTGAGAAAACAACTTTTTTGTCTTACAATGCAGTGGCATGAAACAACTTTCAGACATCTCAGAATCATGTGGGAATTTAACCTAAGTTGTTTCCATTACGTTTGCAGTAAGTACTTTGCTGTAAAATTGAAATGTATACTTTTGTATTGTCAAAGCATTGTATGCACTGAGAAAACAACTTTTTTGTCTTACACTGCAGTGGCATGAAACAACTTTCAGACATCTCAGAATCATGTGGGAAGTTAACCTAAGGTGTTTCCATTAGGTTTGCAGTAAGTACTTTGCTGTAAAATTGAAATGTATACTTTTGTATTGTCAAAGCATTGTATGCACTGAGAAAACAACTTTTTTGTCTTACACTGCAGTGGCATGAAACAACTTTCAGACATCTCAGAATCATGTGGGAAGTTAACCTAAGGTGTTTCCATTAGGTTTGCAGTAAGTACTTTGCTGTAAAATTGAAATGTATACTATTTGTATTGTCAAAGCATTGTATGCACTGAGAAAACAACTTTTTTGTCTTACACTGCAGTGGCATGAAACAACTTTCAGACATCTCAGAATCATGTGGGAAGTTAACCTAAGGTGTTTCCATTAGATTTCCAGTAAGTACTTTGCTGTAAAATTGAAATGTCTACTGCTTGTATTGTCAAAGCATTGTATGCACTGAGAAAACAACTTTTTGTCTTACACTGCAGTGGCATTAAACAACTTTCAGACATCTCAGAATCATGTGGGAAGTTAACCTAAGGTGTTTCCATTAGGTTTGCAGTAAGTACTTTGGTGTAAAATTGAAATGTATGCTACTTGTATTGTCAAAGCTTTCAAGGCACTGAGAAAACAACTTTTTTGTCTTACACTACAATGGCATGAAACAACTTTCAGACATCTCAGAATCATGTGGGAAGTTAACCTAAGGTGTTTCCATTAGGTTTGCAGTAAGTACTTTGCTGTAAAATTGAAATGTATACTACTTGTATTGTCAAAGCATTGTATGCACTGTGAAAACAACTTTTTTGTCTTACTCTGCAGTGGCACGAAACAACTTTCAGACATCTCAGAATCATGTGGGAAGTTAACCTAAGGTGTTTCCATTAGGTTTTCAGTAAGTACTTTGCTGTAAAATTGAAATGTATACTGTTTGTATGTCAAAGCATTGTATGCACTGAGAAAACAACTTTTTTGTCTTACACTGCAGTGGCATGAAACAACTTTCAGACATCTCAGAATCATGTGGGAAGTTAACCTAAGGTGTTTCCATTAGGTTTGCAGTAAGTACTTTGGTGTAAAATTGAAATGTATACTACTTGTATTGTCAAAGCATTGAATGCACTGAGAAAACAACTTTTTTGTCTTACACTGCAGTGGCATGAAACAACTTTCAGACATCTCAGAATCATGTGGGAAGTTAACCTAAGGTGTTTCCATTAGGTTTGCAGTAAGTACTTTGCTGTAAAATTGAAATGTATACTACTTGTATTGTCAAAGCATTGTATGCACTGAGAAAACAACTTTTTTGTCTTACACTGCAGTGGCATGAAACAACTTTCAGACATCTCAGAATCATGTGGGAAGTTAACCTAAGGTGTTTCCATTAGGTTTGCAGTAAGTACTTTGCTGTAAAATTGAAATGTATACTATTTGTATTGTCAAAGCATTGTATGCACTGAGAAAACAACTTTTTTGTCTTACACTGCAGTGGCATGAAACAACTTTCAGACATCTCAGAATCATGTGGGAAGTTAACCTAAGGTGTTTCCATTAGGTTTGCAGTAAGTACTTTGCTGTAAAATTGAAATGTATACTGTTTGTATTGTCAAAGCATTGTATGCACTGAGAAAACAACTTTTTTGTCTTACACTGCAGTGGCATGAAACAACTTTCAGACATCTCAGAATCATGTGGGAAGTTAACCTAAGGTGTTTCCATTAGGTTTGCAGTAAGTACTTTGCTGTAAAATTGAAATGTATACTACTTGTATTGTCAAAGCATTGTATGCACTGAGAAAACAACTTTTTTGTCTTACACTGCAGTGGCATGAAACAACTTTCAGACATCTCAGAATCATGTGGGAAGTTAACCTAAGGTGTTTCCATTAGGTTTGCAGTAAGTACTTTGCTGTAAAATTGAAATGTATACTTTTGTATTGTCAAAGCATTGTATGCACTGAGAAAACAACTTTTTTTGTCTTACACTGCAGTGGCATGAAACAACTTTCAGACATCTCAGAATCATGTGGGAAGTTAACCTAAGGTGTTTCCATTAGGTTTGCAGTAAGTACTTTGCTGTAAAATTGAAATGTATACTGTTTGTATTGTCAAAGCATTGTATGCACTGAGAAAACAACTTTTTTGTCTTACACTGCAGTGGCATGAAACAACTTTCAGACATCTCAGAATCATGTGGGAAGTTAACCTAAGGTGTTTCCATTAGGTTTGCAGTAAGTACTTTGCTGTAAAATTGAAATGTATACTATTGTATTGTCAAAGCATTGTATGCACTGAGAAAACAACTTTTTTGTCTTACACTGCAGTGGCATGAAACAACTTTCAGACATCTCAGAATCATGTGGGAAGTTAACCTAAGGTGTTTCCATTAGGTTTGCAGTAAGTACTTTGGTGTAAAATTGAAATGTATACTACTTGTATTGTCAAAGCATTGTATGCACTGAGAAAACAACTTTTTTGTCTTACACTGCAGTGGCATGAAACAACTTTCAGACATCTCAGAATCATGTGGGAAGTTAACCTAAGGTGTTTCCATTAGGTTTGCAGTAAGTACTTTGCTGTAAAATTGAAATGTATACTGTTTGTATTGTCAAAGCATTGTATGCACTGAGAAAACAACTTTTTTGTCTTACACTGCAGTGGCATGAAACAACTTTCAGACATCTCAGAATCATGTGGGAAGTTAACCTAAGGTGTTTCCATTAGGTTTGCAGTAAGTACTTTGGTGTAAAATTGAAATGTATACTACTTGTATTGTCAAAGCATTGTATGCACTGAGAAAACAACTTTTTTGTCTTACACTGCAGTGGCATGAAACAACTTTCAGACATCTCAGAATCATGTGGGAAGTTAACCTAAGGTGTTTCCATTAGGTTTGCAGTAAGTACTTTGCTGTAAAATTGAAATGTATACTACTTGTATTGTCAAAGCATTGTATGCACTGAGAAAACAACTTTTTTGTCTTACACTGCAGTGGCATGAAACAACTTTCAGACATCTCAGAATCATGTGGGAAGTTAACCTAAGGTGTTTCCATTAGGTTTGCAGTAAGTACTTTGCTGTAAAATTGAAATGTATACTATTTGTATTGTCAAAGCATTGTATGCACTGAGAAAACAACTTTTTTGTCTTACACTGCAGTGGCATGAAACAACTTTCAGACATCTCAGAATCATGTGGGAAGTTAACCTAAGGTGTTTCCATTAGGTTTGCAGTAAGTACTTTGCTGTAAAATTGAAATGTATACTGTTTGTATTGTCAAAGCATTGTATGCACTGAGAAAACAACTTTTTTGTCTTACACTGCAGTGGCATGAAACAACTTTCAGACATCTCAGAATCATGTGGGAAGTTAACCTAAGGTGTTTCCATTAGGTTTGCAGTAAGTACTTTGCTGTAAAATTGAAATGTATACTGTTTGTATTGTCAAAGCATTGTATGCACTGAGAAAACAACTTTTTTGTCTTACACTGCAGTGGCATGAAACAACTTTCAGACATCTCAGAATCATGTGGGAAGTTAACCTAAGGTGTTTCCATTAGGTTTGCAGTAAGTACTTTGGTGTAAAATTGAAATGTATACTACTTGTATTGTCAAAGCATTGTATGCACTGAGAAAACAACTTTTTTGTCTTACACTGCAGTGGCATGAAACAACTTTCAGACATCTCAGAATCATGTGGGAAGTTAACCTAAGGTGTTTCCATTAGGTTTGCAGTAAGTACTTTGCTGTAAAATTGAAATGTTACTACTTGTATTGTCAAAGCATTGTATGCACTGAGAAAACAACTTTTTTGTCTTACACTGCACAGGCATGAAACAACTTTCAGACATCTCAGAATCATGTGGGAAGTTAACCTAAGGTGTTTCCATTAGGTTTGCAGTAAGTACTTTGCTGTAAAATTGAAATGTATACTACTTGTATTGTCAAAGCATTGTATGCACTGAGAAAACAACTTTTTTGTCTTACACTGCAGTGGCATGAAACAACTTTCAGACATCTCAGAATCATGTGGGAAGTTAACCTAAGGTGTTTCCATTAGGTTTGCAGTAAGTACTTTGCTGTAAAATTGAAATGTATACTGTTTGTATTGTCAAAGCATTGTATGCACTGAGAAAACAACTTTTTTGTCTTACACTGCAGTGGCATGAAACAACTTTCAGACATCTCAGAATCATGTGGGAAGTTAACCTAAGGTGTTTCCATTAGGTTTGCAGTAAGTCCTTTGCTGTAAAATTGAAATGTATACTGTTTGTATTGTCAAAGCATTGTATGCACTGAGAAAACAACTTTTTTGTCTTACACTGCAGTGGCATGAAACAACTTTCAGACATCTCAGAATCATGTGGGAAGTTAACCTAAGGTGTTTCCATTAGGTTTGCAGTAAGTACTTTGCTGTAAAATTGAAATGTATACTACTTGTATTGTCAAAGCATTGTATGCACTGAGAAAACAACTTTTTTGTCTTACACTGCAGTGGCATGAAACAACTTTCAGACATCTCAGAATCATGTGGGAAGTTAACCTAAGGTGTTTCCATTAGGTTTGCAGTAAGTACTTTGCTGTAAAATTGAAATGTATACTTTTGTATTGTCAAAGCATTGTATGCACTGAGAAAACAACTTTTTTGTCTTACACTGCAGTGGCATGAAACAACTTTCAGACATCTCAGAATCATGTGGGAAGTTAACCTAAGGTGTTTCCATTAGGTTTGCAGTAAGTACTTTGCTGTAAAATTGAAATGTATACTACTTGTATTGTCAAAGCATTGTATGCACTGAGAAAACAACTTTTTTGTCTTACACTGCAGTGGCATGAAACAACTTTCAGACATCTCAGAATCATGTGGGAAGTTAACCTAAGGTGTTTCCATTAGGTTTGCAGTAAGTACTTTGCTGTAAAATTGAAATGTATACTACTTGTATTGTCAAAGCATTGTATGCACTGAGAAAACAACTTTTTTGTCTTACACTGCAGTGGCATGAAACAACTTTCAGACATCTCAGAATCATGTGGGAAGTTAACCTAAGGTGTTTCCATTAGGTTTGCAGTAAGTACTTTGCTGTAAAATTGAAATGTATACTATTTGTATTGTCAAAGCATTGTATGCACTGAGAAAACAACTTTTTTGTCTTACACTGCAGTGGCATGAAACAACTTTCAGACATCTCAGAATCATGTGGGAAGTTAACCTAAGGTGTTTCCATTAGGTTTGCAGTAAGTACTTTGCTGTAAAATTGAAATGTATACTACTTGTATTGTCAAAGCATTGTATGCACTGAGAAAACAACTTTTTTGTCTTACACTGCAGTGGCATGAAACAACTTTCAGACATCTCAGAATCATGTGGGAAGTTAACCTAAGGTGTTTCCATTAGGTTTGCAGTAAGTACTTTGCTGTAAAATTGAAATGTATACTACTTGTATTGTCAAAGCATTGTATGCACTGAGAAAACAACTTTTTTGTCTTACACTGCAGTGGCATGAAACAACTTTCAGACATCTCAGAATCATGTGGGAAGTTAACCTAAGGTGTTTCCATTAGGTTTGCAGTAAGTACTTTGCTGTAAAATTGAAATGTATACTACTTGTATTGTCAAAGCATTGTATGCACTGAGAAAACAACTTTTTTGTCTTACACTGCAGTGGCATGAAACAACTTTCAGACATCTCAGAATCATGTGGGAAGTTAACCTAAGGTGTTTCCATTAGGTTTGCAGTAAGTACTTTGCTGTAAAATTGAAATGTATACTGTTTGTATTGTCAAAGCATTGTATGCACTGAGAAAACAACTTTTTTGTCTTACACTGCAGTGGCATGAAACAACTTTCAGACATCTCAGAATCATGTGGGAAGTTAACCTAAGGTGTTTCCATTAGGTTTGCAGTAAGTACTTTGGTGTAAAATTGAAATGTATACTACTTGTATTGTCAAAGCATTGTATGCACTGAGAAAACAACTTTTTTGTCTTACACTGCAGTGGCATGAAACAACTTTCAGACATCTCAGAATCATGTGGGAAGTTAACCTAAGGTGTTTCCATTAGGTTTGCAGTAAGTACTTTGCTGTAAAATTGAAATTTATACTGTTTGTATTGTCAAAGCATTGTATGCACTGAGAAAACAACTTTTTTGTCTTACACTGCACAGGCATGAAACAACTTTCAGACCTCTCAGAATCATGTGGGAAGTTAACCTCAGGTGTTTCCGTTAGGTTTGCAGTAAGTACTTCGCTGTAAAATTGAAATGTATACTATTTGTATTGTCAAAGCTTTCTATGCACTGAGAAAACAACTTTTTTGTCTTACACTGCAGTGGCATGAAACAACTTTCAGACATCTCAGAATCATGTGGGAAGTTAACCTAAGGTGTTTCCATTAGGTTTGCAGTAAGTACTTTGCTGTAAAATTGAAATGTATACTGTTTGTATTGTCAAAGCATTGTATGCACTGAGAAAACAACTTTTTTGTCTTACACTGCAGTGGCATGAAACAACTTTCAGACATCTCAGAATCATGTGGGAAGTTAACCTAAGGTGTTTCCATTAGGTTTGCAGTAAGTACTTTGCTGTAAAATTGAAATGTATACTGTTTGTATTGTCAAAGCATTGTATGCACTGAGAAAACAACTTTTTTGTCTTACACTGCAGTGGCATGAAACAACTTTCAGACATCTCAGAATCATGTGGGAAGTTAACCTAAGGTGTTTCCATTAGGTTTGCAGTAAGTCCTTTGGTGTAAAATTGAAATGTATACTACTTGTATTGTCAAAGCATTGTATGCACTGAGAAAACAACTTTTTTGTCTTACACTGCAGTGGCATGAAACAACTTTCAGACATCTCAGAATCATGTGGGAAGTTAACCTAAGGTGTTTCCATTAGGTTTGCAGTAAGTACTTTGGTGTAAAATTGAAATGTATACTACTTGTATTGTCAAAGCATTGTATGCTCGGAGAAAACAACTTTTTTGTCTTACACTGCACAGGCATGAAACAACTTTCAGACATCTCAGAATCATGTGGGAAGTTAACCTAAGGTGTTTCCATTAGGTTTGCAGTAAGTACTTTGCTGTAAAATTGAAATGTATACTACTTGTATTGTCAAAGCATTGTATGCACTGAGAAAACAACTTTTTTGTCTTACACTGCAGTGGCATGAAACAACTTTCAGACATCTCAGAATCATGTGGGAAGTTAACCTAAGGTGTTTCCATTAGGTTTGCAGTAAGTACTTTGCTGTAAAATTGAAATGTATACTGTTTGTATTGTCAAAGCATTGTATGCACTGAGAAAACAACTTTTTTGTCTTACACTGCAGTGGCATGAAACAACTTTCAGACATCTCAGAATCATGTGGGAAGTTAACCTAAGGTGTTTCCATTAGGTTTGCAGTAAGTCCTTTGCTGTAAAATTGAAATGTATACTGTTTGTATTGTCAAAGCATTGTATGCACTGAGAAAACAACTTTTTTGTCTTACACTGCAGTGGCATGAAACAACTTTCAGACATCTCAGAATCATGTGGGAAGTTAACCTAAGGTGTTTCCATTAGGTTTGCAGTAAGTCCTTTGGTGTAAAATTGAAATGTTCACTACTTGTATTGTCAAAGCATTGTATGCACTGAGAAAACAACTTTTTTGTCTTACACTGCAGTGGCATGAAACAACTTTCAGACATCTCAGAATCATGTGGGAAGTTAACCTAAGGTGTTTCCATTAGGTTTGCAGTAAGTCCTTTGGTGTAAAATTGAAATGTTCACTACTTGTATTGTCAAAGCGTTGTATGCACTGTGAAAACAACTTTTTTGTCTTACACTGCAGTAGCATGAAACAACTTTCAGACATCTCAGAATCATGTGGGAAGTTAACCTAACGTGTTTCCATTAGGTTTGCAGTAAGTACTTTGCTGTAAAATTGAAATGTTCACGACTAGTATTGTCAAAGCATTGTATGCACTGAGAAAACAACTTTTTTGTCTTACACTGCAGTGGCATGAAACAACTTTCAGACATCTCAGAATCATGTGGGAAGTTAACCTAAGGTGTTTCCATTAGGTTTGCAGTAAGTACTTTGCTGTAAAATTGAAATGTATACTACTTGTATTGTCAAAGCATTGTATGCACTGAGAAAACAACTTTTTTGTCTTACACTGCAGTGGCATGAAACAACTTTCAGACATCTCAGAATCATGTGGGAAGTTAACCTAAGGTGTTTCCATTAGGTTTGCAGTAAGTCCTTTGGTGTAAAATTGAAATGTATACTGTTTGTATTGTCAAATAATTGTATGCACTGAGAAAACAACTTTTTTGTCTTACACTGCAGTGGCATGAAACAACTTTCAGACATCTCAGAATCATGTGGGAAGTTAACCTAAGGTGTTTCCATTAGGTTTGCAGTAAGTACTTTGCTGTAAAATTGAAATGTATACTATTTGTATTGTCAAAGCTTTGTATGCACTGAGAAAACAACTTTTTTGTCTTACACTGCAGTGGCATGAAACAACTTTCAGACATCTCAGAATCATGTGGGAAGTTAACCTAAGGTGTTTCCATTAGGTTTGCAGTAAGTACTTTGCTGTAAAATTGAAATGTATACTGTTTGTATTGTCAAAGCATTGTATGCACTGAGAAAACAACTTTTTTGTCTTACACTGCAGTGGCATGAAACAACTTTCAGACATCTCAGAATCATGTGGGAAGTTAACCTAAGGTGTTTCCATTAGGTTTGCAGTAAGTACTTTGGTGTAAAATTGAAATGTATACTACTTGTATTGTCAAAGCATTGTATGCACTGAGAAAACAACTTTTTTGTCTTACACTGCAGTGGCATGAAACAACTTTCAGACATCTCAGAATCATGTGGGAAGTTAACCTAAGGTGTTTCCATTAGGTTTGCAGTAAGTCCTTTGCTGAGAAATTGAAATGTATACTACTTGTATTGTCAAAGCATTGTGGCACTGAGAAAACAACTTTTTTGTCTTACACTGCAGTGGCATGAAACAACTTTCAGACATCTCAGAATCATGTGGGAAGTTAACCTAAGGTGTTTCCATTAGGTTTGCAGTAAGTACTTTGTGTAAAATTGAAATGTATACTTTTGTATTGTCAAAGCATTGTATGCACTGAGAAAACAACTTTTTTGTCTTACACTGCAGTGGCATGAAACAACTTTCAGACATCTCAGAATCATGTGGGAAGTTAACCTAAGGTGTTTCCATTAGGTTTGCAGTAAGTCCTTTGGTGTAAAATTGAAATGTATTCTACTTGTATTGTCAAAGCATTGTATGCACTGAGAAAACAACTTTTTTGTCTTACACTGCAGTGGCATGAAACAACTTTCAGACATCTCAGAATCATGTGGGAAGTTAACCTAAGGTGTTTCCATTAGGTTTGCAGTAAGTACTTTGCTGTAAAATTGAAATGTATACTGTTTGTATTGTCAAAGCTTTGTATGCACTGAGAAAACAACTTTTTTGTCTTACACTGCAGTGGCATGAAACAACTTTCAGACATCTCAGAATCATGTGGGAAGTTAACCTGAGGTGTTTCCATTAGGTTTGCAGTAAGTACTTTGGTGTAAAATTGAAATGTATACTACTTGTATTGTCAAAGCATTGTATGCACTGAGAAAACAACTTTTTTGTCTTACACTGCAGTGGCATGAAACAACTTTCAGACATCTCAGAATCATGTGGGAAGTTAACCTAAGGTGTTTCCATTAGGTTTGCAGTAAGTACTTTGCTGTAAAATTGAAATGTTTACTTCTTGTATTGTCAAAGCATTGAATGCACTGAGAAAACAACTTTTTTGTCTTACACTGCAGTGGCATGAAACAACTTTCAGACATCTCAGAATCATGTGGGAAGTTAACCTAAGGTGTTTCCATTAGGTTTGCAGTAAGTACTTTGCTGTAAAATTGAAATGTATACTACTTGTATTGTCAAAGCATTGTATGCACTGAGAAAACAACTTTTTTGTCTTACACTGCAGTGGCATGAAACAACTTTCAGACATCTCAGAATCATGTGGGAAGTTAACCTAAGGTGTTTCCATTAGGTTTGCAGTAAGTACTTTGTGTAAAATTGAAATGTATACTGTTTGTATTGTCAAAGCATTGTATGCACTGAGAAAACAACTTTTTTGTCTTACACTGCAGTGGCATGAAACAACTTTCAGACATCTCAGAATCATGTGGGAAGTTAACCTAAGGTGTTTCCATTAGGTTTGCAGTAAGTACTTTGCTGTAAATTTGAAATGTATACAACTTGTATTGTCAAAGCATTGTATGCACTGAGAAAACAACTTTTTTGTCTTACACTGCAGTGGCATGAAACAACTTACAGACATCTCAGAATCATGTGGGAAGTTAACCTAAGGTGTTTCCATGAGGTTTGCAGTAAATACTTTGCTGTAAAATTGAAATGTATACTGTTTGTAATTCAAAGCATTGTATGCTCTGAGAAAACAACTTTTTTGTCTTACACTGCAGTGGCATGAAACAACTTTCAGACATCTCAGAATCATGTGGGAAGTTAACCTAAGGTGTTTCCATTAGGTTTGCAGTAAGTACTTCGCTGTAAAATTGAAATGTATACTATTTGTATTGTCAAAGCTTTCTATGCACTGAGAAAACAACTTTTTTGTCTTACACTGCAGTGGCATGAAACAACTTTCAGACATCTCAGAATCATGTGGGAAGTTAACCTAAGGTGTTTCCATTAGGTTTGCAGTAAGTACTTTGCTGTAAAATTGAAATGTATACTATTTGTATTGTCAAAGCATTGTATGCACTGAGAAAACAACTTTTTTGTCTTACACTGCAGTGGCATGAAACAACTTTCAGACATCTCAGAATCATGTGGGAAGTTAACCTAAGGTGTTTCCATTAGGTTTGCAGTAAGTACTTTGCTGTAAAATTGAAATGTATACTGTTTGTATTGTCAAAGCATTGTATGCACTGAGAAAACAACTTTTTTGTCTTACACTGCAGTGGCATGAAACAACTTTCAGACATCTCAGAATCATGTGGGAAGTTAACCTAAGGTGTTTCCATTAGGTTTGCAGTAAGTACTTTGGTGTAAAATTGAAATGTATACTACTTGTATTGTCAAAGCATTGTATGCACTGAGAAAACAACTTTTTTGTCTTACACTGCAGTAGCATGAAACAACTTTCAGACATCTCAGAATCATGTGGGAAGTTAACCTAAGGTGTTTCCATTAGGTTTGCAGTAAGTCCTTTGCTGTGAAATTGAAATGTTCACTACTTGTATTGTCAAAGCATTGTATGCACTGAGAAAACAACTTTTTTGTCTTACACTGCACAGGCATGAAACAACTTTCAGACATCTCAGAATCATGTGGGAAGTTAACCTAAGGTGTTTCCATTAGGTTTGCAGTAAGTACTTTGCTGTAAAATTGAAATGTATACTATTTGTATTGTCAAAGCATTGTATGCACTGAGAAAACAACTTTTTTGTCTTACACTGCAGTGGCATGAAACAACTTTCAGACATCTCAGAATCATGTGGGAAGTTAACCTAAGGTGTTTCCATTAGGTTTGCAGTAAGTACTTTGCTGTAAAATTGAAATGTATACTACTTGTATTGTCAAAGCATTGTATGCACTGAGAAAACAACTTTTTTGTCTTACACTGCAGTGGCATGAAACAACTTTCAGACATCTCAGAATCATGTGGGAAGTTAACCTAAGGTGTTTCCATTAGGTTTGCAGTAAGTCCTTTGCTGTAAAATTGAAATGTATACTGTTTGTATTGTCAAAGCATTGTATGCACTGAGAAAACAACTTTTTTGTCTTACACTGCAGTGGCATGAAACAACTTTCAGACATCTCAGAATCATGTGGGAAGTTAACCTAAGGTGTTTCCATTAGGTTTGCAGTAAGTCCTTTGGTGTAAAATTGAAATGTTCACTACTTGTATTGTCAAAGCATTGTATGCACTGAGAAAACAACTTTTTTGTCTTACACTTCAGTAGCATGAAACAACTTTCAGACATCTCAGAATCATGTGGGAAGTTAACCTAAGGTGTTTACATTAGGATTGCAGTAAGTCCTTTGCTGTAAAATTGAAATGTTCACTACTTGTATTGTCAAAGCATTGTATGCACTGAGAAAACAACTTTTTTGTCTTACACTGCAGTGGCATGAAACAACTTTCAGACATCTCAGAATCATGTGGGAAGTTAACCTAAGGTGTTTCCATTAGGTTTGCAGTAAGTACTTTGCTGTAAAATTGAAATGTTTACTACTTGTATTGTCAAAGCATTGTAAGCACTGAGAAAACAACTTTTTTGTCTTACACTGTAGTGGCATGAAACAACTTTCAGACGTCTCAGAATCATGTGGGAAGTTAACGTAAGGTGTTTCCATTAGGTTTGCAGTACATACTTTGATGTAAAATTGAAATGTATACTGTTTGTAATTCAAAGCATTGTATGCACTGAGAAAACAACGTTTCTGTCTTACACTGCAGTGGCATGAAACAACTTCAGACATCTCAGAATCATGTGGGCAGTTAACCTAAGGTGTTTCCATTAGGTTTGCAGTAAGTCCTTTGCTGTAAAATTGAAATGTATACTACTTGTATTGTCAAAGCATTGTAAGCACTGAGAAAACAACTTTTTTGTCTTACACTGCAGTGGCATGAAACAACTTACAGACATCTCAGAATCATGTGGGAAGTTAACCTAAGGTGTTTCCATTAGGTTTGCAGTAAGTCCTTTGCTGTAAAATTGAAATGTCTACTGTTTGTATTGTCAAAGCTTTGTATGCACTGAGAAAACAACTTTTTTGTCTTACACTGCAGTGGCATGAAACAACTTTCAGACATCTCAGAATCATGTGGGAAGTTAACCTAAGGTGTTTCCATTAGGTTTGCAGTAAGTACTTTGGTGTAAAATTGAAATGTATACTACTTGTATTGTCAAAGCATTGTATGCACTGAGAAAACAACTTTTTTGTCTTACACTGCAGTGGCATGAAACAACTTTCAGACATCTCAGAATCATGTGGGAAGTTAACCTCAGGTGTTTCCATTAGGTTTGCAGTAAGTCCTTTGCTGTGAAATTGAATTGTTCACAACTTGTATTGTCAAAGCATTGTATGCACTGAGAAAACAACTTTTTTGTCTTACACTGCAGTGGCATGAAACAACTTCCAGACATCTCAGAATCATGTGGGAAGTTAACCTAAGGTGTTTCCATTAGGTTTGCAGTAAGTCCTTTGCTGTAAAATTGAAATGTTTACTACTTGTATTGTCAAAGCATTGTATGCACTGAGAAAACAACTTTTTTGTCTTACACTGCAGTGGCATGAAACAACTTTCAGACATCTCAGAATCATGTGGGAAGTTAACCTAAGGTGTTTCCATTAGGTTTGCAGTAAGTACTTTGCTGTAAAATTGAAATGTATACTACTTGTATTGTCAAAGCATTGTATGCACTGAGAAAACAACTTTTTTGTCTTACACTGCAGTGGCATGAAACAACTTTCAGACATCTCAGAATCATGTGGGAAGTTAACCTAAGGTGTTTCCATTAGGTTTGCAGTAAGTCCTTTGCTGAGAAATTGAAATGTATACTACTTGTATTGTCAAAGCATTGTATGCACTGAGAAAACAACTTTTTTGTCTTACACTGCAGTGGCATGAAACAACTTTCAGACATCTCAGAATCATGTGGGAAGTTAACCTAAGGTGTTTCCATTAGGATTGCAGTAAGTACTTTGCTGTTAAATTGAAATGTATACTGTTTGTATTGTCAAAGCATTGTATGCACTGAGAAAACAACTTTTTTGTCTTACACTGCAGTGGCATGAAACAACTTTCAGACATCTCAGAATCATGTGGGAAGTTAACCTAAGGTGTTTCCATTAGGTTTGCAGTAAGTACTTTGCTGTAAAATTGAAATGTATACTATTTGTATTGTCAAAGCATTGTATGCACTGAGAAAACAACTTTTTTGTCTTACACTGCAGTGGCATGAAACAACTTTCAGACATCTCAGAATCATGTGGGAAGTTAACCTAAGGTGTTTCCATTAGGTTTGCAGTAAGTACTTTGGTGTAAAATTGAAATGTATACTACTTGTATTGTCAAAGCATTGTATGCACTGAGAAAACAACTTTTTTGTCTTACACTGCAGTGGCATGAAACAACTTTCAGACATCTCAGAATCATGTGGGAAGTTAACCTAACGTGTTTCCATTAGGTTTGCAGTAAGTACTTTGCTGTAAAATTGAAATGTTCACTACTTGTATTGTCAAAGCATTGTATGCACTGAGAAAACAACTTTTTTGTCTTACACTGCAGTGGCATGAAACAACTTCCAGACATCTCAGAATCATGTGGGAAGTTAACCTAAGGTGTTTCCATTAGGTTTGCAGTAAGTACTTTGCTGTAAAATTGAAATGTATACTATTTGTATTGTCAAAGCATTGTATGCACTGAGAAAACAACTTTTTTGTCTTACACTGCAGAGGCATGAAACAACTTTCAGACATCTCAGAATCATGTGGGAAGTTAACCTAAGGTGTTTCCATTAGGTTTGCAGTAAGTACTTTGCTGTGAAATTGAAATGTATACTGTTTATATGTCAAAGCATTCTATGCACTGAGAAAACCACTTTTTTGTCTTACACTGCAGTGGCATGAAACAACTTTCAGACATCTCAGAATCATGTGGGAAGTTAACCTAAGGTGTTTCCATTAGGTTTGCAGTAAGTCCTTTGCTGTAAAATTGAAATGTCTACTGTTTGTATTGTCAAAGCTTTGTATGCACTGAGAAAACAACTTTTTTGTCTTACACTGCAGTGGCATGAAACAACTTTCAGACATCTCAGAATCATGTGGGAAGTTAACCTAAGGTGTTTCCATTAGGTTTGCAGTAAGTCCTTTGGTGTAAAATTGAAATGTTCACTACTTGTATTGTCAAAGCGTTGTATGCACTGAGAAAACAACTTTTTTGTCTTACACTGCAGTAGCATGAAACAACTTTCAGACATCTCAGAATCATGTGGGAAGTTAACCTAACGTGTTTCCATTAGGTTTGCAGTAAGTACTTTGCTGTAAAATTGAAATGTTCACGACTAGTATTGTCAAAGCATTGTATGCACTGAGAAAACACCTTTTTTGACTCACACTTCAGAGGCATGAGGCAACTTCCAGACATCTCAGAATCATGTGGGAAGTTAACCTAAGGTGTTTTCATTAGGTTTGCAGTAATTAATTTGCTGTAAAATTGAAATGTTTACTACTTGTATTGTCAAAGCATTGTAAGCACTGAGTAAACAACTTTTTTGTCTTACACTGTAGTGGCATGAAACAACTTTCAGACGTTTCAGAATCATGTGGGAAGTTAACCTAAGGTGTTTCCATTCGGTTTACAGTACATACTTTGATGTAAAATTGAAATGTATACTGTTTGTAATTCAAAGCATTGTATGCACTGAGAAAACAACGTTTCTGTCTTAAACTGCAGTGGCATGAAACAACTTACAGACCTCTCAGAATTATGTGGGCAGTTAACCTAAGGTGTTTCCATTAGGTTTGCAGTAAGTCCTTTGCTGTAAAATTGAAATGTATACTGTTTGTATTGTCAAATAATTGTATGCACTGAGAAAACAACTTTTTTGTCTTACACTGCAGTGGCATGAAACAACTTACAGACATCTCAGAATCATGTGGGAAGTTAACCTAAGGTGTTTCCATTAGGTTTGCAGTAAGTACTTTGCTGTAAAATTGAAATGTATACTATTTGTATTGTCAAAGCTTTGTATGCACTGAGAAAACAACTTTTTTGTCTTACACTGCAGTGGCATGAAACAACTTTCAGACATCTCAGAATCATGTGGGAAGTTAACCTAAGGTGTTTCCATTAGGTTTGCAGTAAGTCCTTTGGTGTAAAATTGAAATGTTTACTACTTGTATTGTCAAAGCATTGTATGCACTGAGAAAACAACTTTTTTGTCTTACACTGCAGTGGCATGAAACAACTTTCAGACATCTCAGAATCATGTGGGAAGTTAACCTAAGGTGTTTCCATTAGGTTTGCAGTAAGTCCTTTGCTGTGAAATTGAAATGTTCACTACTTGTATTGTCAAAGCATTGTATGCACTGAGAAAACAACTTTTTTGTCTTACACTGCAGTGGCATGAAACAACTTTCAGACATCTCAGAATCATGTGGGAAGTTAACCTAAGGTGTTTCCATTAGGTTTGCAGTAAGTCCTTTGCTGAGAAATTGAAATGTATACTACTTGTATTGTCAAAGCATTGTGGCACTGAGAAAACAACTTTTTTGTCTTACACTGCAGTGGCATGAAACAACTTTCAGACATCTCAGAATCATGTGGGAAGTTAACCTAAGGTGTTTCCATTAGGTTTGCAGTAAGTACTTTGCTGTAAAATTGAAATGTATACTACTTGTATTGTCAAAGCATTGTATGCACTGAGAAAACAACTTTTTTGTCTTACACTGCAGTGGCATGAAACAACTTTCAGACATCTCAGAATCATGTGGGAAGTTAACCTAAGGTGTTTCCATTAGGTTTGCAGTAAGTCCTTTGCTGTGAAATTGAATTGTTCACAATTTGTATTGTCAAAGCATTGTATGCACTGAGAAAACAACTTTTTTGTCTTACACTGCAGTGGCATGAAACAACTTTCAGACATCTCAGAATCATGTGGGAAGTTAACCTAAGGTGTTTCCATTAGGTATGCTCTAAGTACTTTGGTGTAAAATTGAAATGTATACTACTTGTATTGTCAAAGCTCTGTATGCACTGAGAAAACAACTTTTTTGTCTTACACTGCAGTGGCATGAAACAACTTTCAGACATCTCAGAATCATGTGGGAAGTTAACCTAAGGTGTTTCCATTAGGTTTGCAGTAAGTACTTTGCTGTAAAATTGAAATGTATACTACTTGTATTGTCAAAGCATTGTATGCACTGAGAAAACAACTTTTTTGTCTTACACTGCAGTGGCATGAAACAACTTTCAGACATCTCAGAATCATGTGGGAAGTTAACCTAAGGTGTTTCCATTAGGTTTGCAGTAAGTACTTTGCTGTAAAATTGAAATGTATACTGTTTGTATTGTCAAAGCATTGTATGCACTGAGAAAACAACTTTTTTGTCTTACACTGCAGTGGCATGAAACAACTTTCAGACATCTCAGAATCATGTGGGAAGTTAACCTAAGGTGTTTCCATTAGGTTTGCAGTAAGTCCTTTGCTGTAAAATTGAAATGTCTACTACTTGTATTGTCAAAGCTTTGTATGCACTGAGAAAACAACTTTTTTGTCTTACACTGCAGTGGCATGAAACAACTTTCAGACATCTCAGAATCATGTGGGAAGTTAACCTAAGGTGTTTCCATTAGGTTTGCAGTAAGTACTTTGCTGTAAAATTGAAATGTATACTACTTGTATTGTCAAAGCATTGTATGCACTGAGAAAACAACTTTTTTGTCTTACACTGCAGTGGCATGAAACAACTTTCAGACATCTCAGAATCATGTGGGAAGTTAACCTAAGGTGTTTCCATTAGGTTTGCAGTAAGTAATTTGCTGTAAAATTGAAATGTTTACTACTTGTATTGTCAAAGCATTGTAAGCACTGAGAAAACAACTTTTTTGTCTTACACTGCAGTGGCATGAAACAACTTTCAGACATCTCAGAATCATGTGGGAAGTTAACCTAAGGTGTTTCCATTAGGTTTGCAGTAAGTACTTTGATGTAAAATTGAAATGTATACTATTTGTATTGTCAAAGCATTGTATGCACTGAGAAAACAACTTTTTTTGTCTTACACTGCAGTGGCATGAAACAACTTTCAGACATCTCAGAATCATGTGGGAAGTTAACCTAAGGTGTTTCCATTAGGTTTGCAGTAAGTACTTTGCTGTAAAATTGAAATGTATACTACTTGTATTGTCAAAGCATTGTATGCACTGAGAAAACAACTTTTTTGTCTTACACTGCAGTGGCATGAAACAACTTACAGACATCTCAGAATCATGTGGGAAGTTAAGCTAAGGTGTTTCCATTAGGATTGCAGTAAGTACTTTGCTGTAAAATTGAAATGTATACTGTTTGTATTGTCAAATAATTGTATGCACTGAGAAAACAACTTTTTTGTCTTACACTGCAGTGGCATGAAACAACTTTCAGACATCTCAGAATCAGGTTGGAGGTTAACCTAAGGTGTTTCCATTATGTTTGCAGCAGGTACATTGCTGTAAAATTCAAATGTGTGCTATTTGTATTGTCAGAGCTTTGTATGCACTGAAAAAACAACTTTTTTGTCTTACACTGCAGTGGCATGAAACAACTTTCAGACATCTCAGAATCATGTGGGAATTTAACCTAAGGTGTTTCCATTAGGTTTGCAGTAAGTACTTTGCTGTAAAATTGAAATGTATACTACTTGTATTGTCAAAGCATTGTATGCACTGAGAAAACAACTTTTTTGTCTTACACTGCAGTGGCATGAAACAACTTTCAGACATCTCAGAATCATGTGGGAAGTTAACCTAACGTGTTTCCATTAGGTTTGCAGTAAGTACTTTGCTGTAAAATTGAAATGTTTACTTGTTGTATTGTCAAAGCATTGTATGCACTGAGAAAACAACTTTTTTGTCTTACACTGCAGTGGCATGAAACAACTTTCAGACATCTCAGAATCATGTGGGAAGTTAACCTAAGGTGTTTCCATTAGGTTTGCAGTAAGTACTTTGGTGTAAAATTGAAATGTATACTACTTGTATTGTCAAAGCATTGTATGCACTGAGAAAACAACTTTTTTGTCTTACACTGCAGTGGCATGAAACAACTTTCAGACATCTCAGAATCATGTGGGAAGTTAACCTAAGGTGTTTCCATTAGGTTTGCAGTAAGTACTTTGCTGTAAAATTGAAATGTTTACTTGTATTGTCAAAGCATTGTATGCACTGAGAAAACAACTTTTTTGTCTTACACTGCAGTGGCATGAAACAACTTTCAGACATCTCAGAATCATGTGGGAAGTTAACCTAAGGTGTTTCCATTAGGTTTGCAGTAAGTACTTTGGTGTAAAATTGAAATGTATACTACTTGTATTGTCAAAGCATTGTATGCACTGAGAAAACAACTTTTTTGTCTTACACTGCACAGGCATGAAACAACTTTCAGACATCTCAGAATCATGTGGGAAGTTAACCTAAGGTGTTTCCATTAGATTTGCAGTAAGTACTTTGCTGTAAAATTGAAATGTCTACTGTTTGTATTGTCAAAGCTTTGTATGCACTGAGAAAACAACTTTTTTGTCTTACACTGCAGTGGCATGAAACAACTTTCAGACATCTCAGAATCATGTGGGAAGTTAACCTAAGGTGTTTCCATTAGGTTTGCAGTAAGTCCTTTGCTGTAAAATTGAAATGTTTACTGTTTGTATTGTCAAAGCATTGTATGCACTGAGAAAACAACTTTTTTGTCTTACACTGCAGTGGCATGAAACAACTTTCAGACATCTCAGAATCATGTGGGAAGTTAACCTAAGGTGTTTCCATTAGGTTTGCAGTAAGTCCTTTGGTGTAAAATTGAAATGTTCACTACTTGTATTGTCAAAGCGTTGTATGCACTGTGAAAACAACTTTTTTGTCCTACACTGCAGTAGCATGAAACAACTTTCAGACATCTCAGAATCAGGTGGGAAGTTAAACTAACGTGTTTCCATTAGGTTTGCAGTAAGTACTTTGCTGTAAAATTGAACTGTTCACGACTAGTATTGTCAAAGCATTGTATGCACTGAGAAAACACCTTTTTTGACTCACACTTCACAGGCATGAGGCAACTTCCAGACATCTCAGAATCATGTGGGAAGTTAACCTAAGGTGTTTTCATTAGGTTTGCAGTAATTAATTTGCTGTAAAATTGAAATGTTTACTGCTTGTATTGTCAAAGCATAGAATGCACTGAGAAAACAACTTTTTTGTCTTACACTGCAGTGGCATGAAACAACTTTCAGACGTTTCAGAATCATGTGGGAAGTTAACCTAAGGTGTTTCCATTCGGTTTACAGTACATACTTTGATGTAAAATTGAAATGTATACTGTTTGTAATTCAAAGCATTGTATGCACTGAGAAAACAACGTTTCTGTCTTAAACTGCAGTGGCATGAAACAACTTACAGACATCTCAGAATCATGTGGGAAGTTAACCTAAGGTGTTTCCATTAGGATTGCAGTAAGTACTTTGCTGTAAAATTGAAATGTTTACTACTTGTATTGTCAAAGCATTGTAAGCACTGAGAAAACAACTTTTTTGTCTTACACTGTAGTGGCATGAAACAACTTTCAGACGTCTCAGTATCATGTGGGAAGTTAACGTAAGGTGTTTCCATTAGGTTTCCAGTACATACTTTGATGTAAAATTGAAATGTATACAGTTCGTAATTCAAAGCATTGTATGCACTGAGAAAACAACGTTTCTGTCTTACACTGCAGTGGCATGAAACAACTTACAGACCTCTCAGAATCATGTGGGCAGTTAACCTAAGGTGTTTCCATTAGGTTTGCAGTAAGTCCTTTGGTGTAAAATTGAAATGTTCACTACTTGTATTGTCAAAGCGTTGTATGCACTGAGAAAACTACTTTTTTGTCTTACACTGCAGTGGCATGAAACAACTTTCAGCCATCTCAGAATCATGTGGGAAGTTAAACTAAGGTGTTTCCATTAGGTTTGCAGTAAGTTCTTTGCTGTAAAATTGAAATGTATACTATTTGTATTGTCAAAGCATTGTACGCACTGAGAAAACAACTTTTTTGTCTTTCACTGCAGAGGCATGAAACAACAACTTAAGGTGTTTCCATTAGCTTTACAGCAAGTACTTTGCTGTGAAATTGAAATGTGTACTGTTTGTATTGTCAAAGCATTGTACGCAGTGAGAAATCAACTTGTTTGTATTACACTGCAGTGGCATGAAACAAATTTCAGACATCTCAGAATAATTTGGGAAGTTAACCTAAGGTGTTTCCATTAGGTTTGCTCTAAGTAGTTTGGTGTAAAATTGAAATGTATACCACTTGTATTGTCAAAGCTTTGTATGCACTGTGAAAACAACTTTTTTGTCTTATACTACACAGGCATGAAACAGCTTTCAGACTTCTCAGAATCATGTGCAAAGTTACCCTAAGGTGTTTCCATTAGGATTGCAGTAAGTACTTCGCTGGAAAATTGAAATGTTTACTTGTATTGTCAAAGCATTGTATGCACTGAGATAACAACGTTTCTGTCTTACACTGCAGAGGCAGGAAACAACTTTCAGACGTCTCAGAATCATGTGGGAAGTTAACCTAAGGTGTTTCCATTCGGTTTGCAGTACATACTTTGATGGGTGTTGGTAATGGGGATGTTAGGGATAGGGAAAGGTTGTCATGGGAGTGTGAGGAATAGGGAATGTTGGTAATGGGAGTGTTAGGAATTGGGAAAGCTGGTCTTGGGGATGTTAGAAATGGTGAAAGTTGGTAAGTGGGTGTTAGGAATGTGAAAAGGTAGTCATGTGGATGTCAGGAATGGGGAAAGGTGGTCATGGGGTGTTAGAAATGGGGAAATGTGGTCATGGGGGGTTAGAAATGGGGAAAGGTTTTCAAGGGGTTGTTAGGAATGGGGAAAGGTAGTCATGGGGGTGTTAGGAATGGGGAAAGGTGGTCATGGGGGTGTTAGAAATGCGGAATGGTTGTCATGTGGGTGTTAGGAATCGGGAAATGTAGTCATGTGGGTGCAGGAATGGAGAAAAGTGTTCATGGGGTGTTAGAAATGGGGAATGGTGGTCATGGGTGTGTTAGGAATAGGGAAAAGTCATCATGGGAGTATGAGGAATAGGGAATGTTGGTAATGGGGGAGTTAGGAATTGGGAAAGGTGGTCATGGGGGTGTTAGGAATAGGGAATGTTGGTCATGGGGGTGTTTGGAATAGGGAATGTTGGTAATGGGGCTGTGAGGAATAGGGAAAGGTTGTCATGGGAGTGTGAGGAATAGGGAATGTTGGTAATGGGCGTGTTAGGAATTGGGAAAGATGGTCATGGGGGTGTTAGAAATGGTGAAAGTTGGTAAGTGTGTGTTAGGAATGCGGAAAGGTAGTCATGTGGGTGTCAGAAATGGGGAAAGGTGGTCATGGCGTGTTAGAAATAGGGAAATGTGGTCATGGTGGTGTTAGGAATGGGGAAAGGTGTTCCAGTGGTTGTTAGGAAGGTGAAAAGGTGGTTATGGGGGTGTTAGGAATGGGGAAAGGTGGTCATGGGTGTGTTAGGATTATGGAAAGGTGGTATGTTGGTGTCACAAATGGGGAATGGTGGTCATGGGGGTGTTTGGAATTGGGAATGGTGGTCATGGGGGTGTTAGGAATGGGGAAAGGTGATCCAGGGTGTGTTAGGAATGGGGAAAGGTGGTCCTAGGGGTGAAAGGAATGCGGAAATGTGGTCATGGGGGTGTTAAGAACAGGGAAAGTTGGTCATAGGAGTGTTAGAAATGGGGACTGGTGGTCATGGGGCGGTTAGGAACAGGGAAAGCTTGTCACGGGGTGTTAGGAATGGGGAAAGGTGGTCATGTGGATGTCAGGAATGGGGAAAGGTGGTCATGGGGTGTTAGAAATGGCGAAAGGTGGTGATGGTGGTGTTAGGAATGGGGATAGGTGGTCACAGGGGGTGCTAGGAATGGGGAAAGTTGGTATGTGGGTGATAGCAATTGGGAAATGTGTTCATGAGGTTGTTAGGAATGGGGAAAGTTGGTCATGGGAGTGTTAGGAATAGGGAATGTTGGTAATGGGGGTGTTAGGGATAGGGAAAGGTTGTCATGGGAGTGTGAGGAATAGGGAATGTTGCTAATGGGGGAGTTAGGAATGGGGAAAGGTAGTCATGTGGGTGTCAGAAATGGGGAAAGGTGGTCATGGGGGTGTTAGGAATGGGGAAAGACGGTCCTGGGGGTGTTAGGAATGGGGAAAGGTGGTCCTAGGGGTGAAAGGAATGGGGAAAGGTGGTCATGGGGGTGTTAGGAATAGGGAAAGTTGGTCATAAGGGTGTTCAAAATGGGGAATGGTGGTCATGGGGCGGATAGGAACAGGGAAAGCTGGTCACGGGGTGTTAGGAATGGGGAAAGGTGGTCACGAGTGTTAGGAATGGGGACAAGTGGCCATGTGGGTTTGAGGAATGTGGAAAGATGGACATTGGGGTGTTAGGAATGGGGACAGGTGGTCATGGGGGTGTTAGGAATGGGGAAAGGTGGTCATCGGGGTGGTAGGAATGGAGGAAGGTGGTCATGGGTGTGTCAGGAATGGGGAAAGGTGGACATGGGGGTGTTAGGAATGGGGAAAGTTGGTATGTGGGTGATAGCAATTGGGAAATGTGTTCATGGGGTTGTTAGGAATGGGGAAAGTTGGTCATGGGGGTGTTAGGAATTGTGAAAGATGGTCATGGGGGTGTTAGAAATGGTGAAAGTTGGTAAGTGGGTGTTAGGAATGGGGAAAGGTAGTCATGTGGGTGTCAGGAATGGGGAAAGGTGGTCATGGGGTGTTAGAAATGGGGAAATGTGGTCATGGGGGGTTAGAAATGGGGAAAGGTTTTCAAGGGGTTGTTAGGAATGGGGAAAGGTAGTCATGGGGGTGTTAGGAATGGGGAAAGGTGGTCATGGGGGTGTTAGAAATGCGGAATGGTTGTCATGTGGGTGTTAGGAAACGGGAAATGTAGTCATGTGGGTGCAGGAATGGAGAAAAGTGTTCATGGGGTGTTAGAAATGGGGAATGGTGGTCATGGGCGTGTTAGGAATAGGGAAAAGTCATCATGGGAGTATGAGGAATAGGGAATGTTGGTAATGGGGGTGTTAGGAATTGGGAAAGGTGGTCATGGGATGTTAGGAATAGGGAATGTTGGTCATGGGGGTGTTAGGAATAGGGAATGTTGGTAATGGGGCTGTGAGGAATAGGGAAAGGTTGTCATGGGAGTGTGAGGAATAGGGAATGTTGGTAATGGGCGTGTTAGGAATTGGGAAAGATGGTCATGGGGTGTTAGAAATGGTGAAAGTTGGTAAGTGGGTGTTAGGAATGGGGAAAGGTAGTCATGTGGGTGTCAGAAATGGGGAAAGGTGGTCATGGGGTGTTAGAAATAGGGAAATGTGGTCATGGTGGTGTTAGGAATGGGGAAAGGTGTTCCAGGGGTTGTTAGGAATGGGAAAAGGTCGTCATGGGGGTGTTAGGAATGGGGAAAGGTGGTCATGGGTGTGTTAGGATTATGGAAAGGTGGTATGTTGGTGTCACAAATGGGGAATGGTGGTCATGGGGGTGTTTGGAATTGGGAAAGGTGGTCATGGGGGTGTTAGGAATGGGGAAAGGTGGTCCTGGGTGTGTTAGGAATGGGGAAAGGTGGTCCTAGGAGTGAAAGGAATGGGGAAATGTGGTCATGGGGGTGTTAGGAACAGGGAAAGTTGGTCATAGGGGTGTTAGAAATGGGGAATGGTGGTCATGGGGCGGTTAGGAACAGGGAAAGCTGGTCACGGGGTGTTAGGAATGGGGAAAGGTGGTCATGTGGATGTCAGGAATGGGGAAAGGTGGTCATGGGGATGTTAGAAATGGGGAAAGGTGGTGATGGTGGTGTTAGGAATGGGGATAGGTGGTTACAGGGGGTGTTAGGAATGGGGAAAGTTGGTATGTGGGTGATAGCAATTGGGAAATGTGTTCATGGGGTTGTTAGGAATGGGGAAAGTTGTTCATGAGGGTGTTAGGAATAGGGAATGTTGGTAATGGGGGTGTTAGGGATAGGGAAAGGTTGTCATGGGAGTGTGAGGAATAGGGAATGTTGGTAATGGGGGTGTTAGGAATGGGGAAAGGTAGTCATGTGGGTGTCAGAAATGGGGAAAGGTGGTCATGGGGGTGTTAGGAATGGGGAAAGACGGTCCTGGGGGTGTTAGGATTGGGGAAAGGTGGTCCTAGGGGTGAAAGGAATGGGGAAAGGTGGTCATGGGGGTGTTAGGAATAGGGAAAGTTGGTCATAAGGGTGTTCAAAATGGGGAATGGTGGTCATGGGGCGGATAGGAACAGGGAAAGCTGGTCACGGGGTGTTAGGAATGGGGAAAGGTGGTCACGAGTGTTAGGAATGGGGACAAGTGGCCATGTGGGTTTGAGGAATGTGGAAAGATGGACATTGGGGTGTTAGGAATGGGGACAGGTGGTCATGGGGTGTTAGGAATGGGGAAAGGTGGTCATCGCGGTGGTAGGAATGGAGGAAGGTGGTCATGGGTGTGTCAGGAATGGGGAAAGGTGGACATGGGGGTGTTAGGAATGGGGAAAGTTGGTATGTGGGTGATAGCAATTGGGAAATGTGTTCATGGGGTTGTTAGGAATGGGGAAAGTTGGTCATGGGGGTGTTAGGAATAGGGAATGTTGGTAATGGGGGTGTTAGGAATAGGGAAAGGTTGTCATGGGAGTGTGAGGAATAGGGAATGCTGGTAATGGGGTGTTAGGAATTGGGAAAGATGGTCATGGGGGTGTTAGAAATGGTGAAAGTTGGTAAGTGGGTGTTAGGAATGTGGATGTCAGGAATGGAGAAATGTGGTCATGGGGTGATAGAATGGGGAAATGTGGTCATGGGGTTGTTAGGAATGGGGAAAGGTGGTCATGGGGGTGTTAGGAATGGGGAAAGGTGGTCATGGGGGTGTTAGGAATAGGGAAAGGTTGTCATGTGAGTGTGAGGAATAGGGAATGGGGAATGGGGAAAGCTGGTCATGGGGGTGTTAGGAATGGGGAAAGGTGGTCATGGGGGTGTTAGGAATAGGGAAAGGTTGTCATGGGAGTGTGAGGAATAGGGAATGTTGGTAATGGGGTGTTAGGAATTGGGAAAGATGGTCATGGGGGTGTTAGAAATGGTGAAAGTTGGTAAGTGGGTCTTAGGAATGTGGATGTCAGGAATGGAAAAATGTGGTCATGGGGTGATAGAAATGGGGAATGGTGGTCATGGGGCGGTTAGGAACAGGGAAAGCTGGTCACGGGGTGTCAGGAATGGGGAAAGGTGGTCATGTGGGTTTGAGGAATGTGGAAAGATGGTCATGGGGATGTTAGAAATGGGGATAGGTGGTGATGGGGGTGTTAGAAAAGTGGAATGGCGGTCATGTGGGTGTTAGGAATGGGGAAATATGGTCATGGGGTTGTTAGAAATGGGGAAAGGTGGTCATGGGGGTGGTAGAAATAGGGAAATGCAGTCATGTGGGTGTCAGGATTGGAGAAAAGTGGTCATGGGGAGTTAGAAATGGGGAAAGGTGGTCATGGGGGTGGTAGGAATGGAGAAAGGTGGTCATGGGTGTGTTAGGAATGGGGAAAGGTGGTATGTTGGTGTTAGAAATGGGGAATAGTGTTCATCGGGGTGTTAGGAATGGGGAAAGGTGGTCATGGAGGTGGTAGGAATGGAGGAAGCTGGTCATGGGGGTGTTAGGAATGTGGAGAGGCGGTCCTGGGGGTGTTAGAAATGGGGAAAAGTTGTCCTAGGGGTGAAAGGAATGGAGAAAAGTGGTCATAGGGGTGTTAGGTACAGGGAAAGTTGGTCATAGTGGTGTTAGAAACGGGGAACGGTGGTCATCGGGTGGTTAGGCACAGTGAAAGGTGATCACGGGGTGTTAGGAATGGGGAAAGCTGGTCATGTCGGTTTGAGGAATGTGGAAAGGTGGTAATGGGGGTGTTAGGAATGGGGAAAGATTGTCATGTGGGTGTTAGGAATGGGAAAGGTGGGATGTGGATGTTAGGAATGGGGACAGGTGGTCATGGGGATGTTAGAAATGGGGAAAGGTGGTGATGGTGGTGTTAGGAATGGGGATAGGTGGTCACAGGGGGTGTTAGGAATGGGGAAATGTGGTCATGGGGCTGTTAGGAATGGGGAAAGGTGTTCATGGGGGTTTTAGGAATAGGGAATGTTGGTCATGGGGGTGTTAGGTACAGGGAAAGTTGGTCATAGTGGTGTAAGAAACGGGGAACGGTGGTCATCGGGTGGTTAGGCACAGTGAAAGGTGATCACGGGGTGTTAGGAATGGGGAAAGCTGGTCATGTCGGTTTGAGGAATGTGGAAAGGTGGTAATGGGGGTGTTAGGAATGGGGAAAGATTGTCATGTGGGTGTTAGGAATGGGAAAGGTGGGATGTGGATGTTAGGAATGGGGACAGGTGGTCATGGGGATGTTAGAAATGGGGAAAGGTGGTGATGGTGGTGTTAGGAATGGGGATAGGTGGTCACAGGGGGTGTTAGGAATGGGGAAATGTGGTCATGGGGCTGTTAGGAATGGGGAAAGGTGTTCATGGGGGTTTTAGGAATAGGGAATGTTGGTCATGGGGGTGTTAGGAATAGGGAATGTTGGTCATGGGGGTTTTAGGAATAGGGAAAGGTTGTCATGGGAGTGTAAGGAATAGGGAATGTTGGTAATGGGGGAGTTAGGAATTGGGAAAGATGGTCATGGGGGTGTTAGAAATGGTGAAAGTTGGTAAGTGGGTGTTAGGAATGGGGAAAGGTGGTCCTAGGGGTGAAAGGAATGGGGAAAGGTGGTCATGTGGGTGTTAGGAAAAGGGAAAGTTTGTCATAGGGGTGTTAGAAATGGGGAACGGTGGTCATGGGGCGGTTAGGAACAGGGACAGGTGGTCACGGGGTGTGAGGAATGGGGAAAGGTGGTCATGAGTCTTAGGAATGGGAAAGCTGGTCATGTGGGTTTGAGGAATGCGGAAAGGTGGTCATGGGGGTCTTAGGAAAGGGGAAAGATGGTCATGGGGATGTTAGAAATGGGGAAAGGTGGTGATGGTGGTGTTAGGAATGGGGATAGGTGGTCACAGGGGGTGTTAGGAATGGGGAAAGCTGGTCATGGGGTGTTAGAAATGGGGAAATGTGGTCATGTGGGTGTTAGGAACGGGGATAGGTGTTCATGGGGGTGTTGGGAATGGGAAATGGTGGTCATGCGAGTGTTAGGAATAGAGAAAAGTCGTCATGGGTGTATGAGGAATAGGGAATGTTGGTAATGGGGGTGTTAACAATTGGGAAAGGTGGTCATGGGGGTGTTAGAAATGGTGAAAGTTGGTAAGTGGGTGTTAGGAATGGGGAAAGGTAGTCATGTGGGTGTCAGAAATGGGGAAAGGTGGTCATGGGGTGTTAGAAATAGGGAAATGTGGTCGTGGTGGTGTTAAGAATGGGGAAAGGTGCTCCAGGGGTTGTTAGGAATGGGGAAAGGTGGTCATGGGGGTGGGAGGAATGGAGGAAGGTGGTCATGGGTGTGTCAGGAATGGGGAAAGGTGGACATGGGGGTGTTAGGAATGGGGAAAGTTGGTATGTGGGTGATAGCAATTGGGAAATGTGTTCATGGGGTTGTTAGGAATGGGGAAAGTTGGTCATGTGGTTGTTAGGAATGGGGAAAGGTGGTCATGGGGGTGTTAGAAATGTGGAATGGTGGTCATGTGGGTGTTAGGAATGGGGAAATATGGTCATGGGGTTGTTAGAAATGGGGAAAGGTGGTCATGGGGGTGGTAGGAATCGGGAAATGCAGTCATGTGGGTGTCAGGAATGGAGAAAAGTGGTCATGGGGTGTTAGAAATGGGGAAAGGTGGTCATGGGGGTGGTAGGAATGGAGAAAGGTGGTCATGGGTGTGTTAGGAATGGGGAAAGGTGGTATGTTGGTGTTAGAAATGGGGAATAGTGGTCATGGGGGTGTTAGGAATGGGGAAAGGTGGTCATGGAGGTGGTAGGAATGGAGGAAGGTGGTCATGGGGGTGTTAGGAATGTGGAGAGGCGGTCCTGGGGGTGTTAGGAATGGGGAAAAGTTGTCCTAGGGGTGAAAGGAATGGAGAAAAGTGGTCATAGGGGTGTTAGGTACAGGGAAAGTTGGTCATAGTGGTGTTAGAAACGGGGAACGGTGGTCATGGGGTGGTTAGGCACAGGGAAAGTTGATCACGGGGTGTTAGGAATGGGGAAAGCTGGTCATGTGGGTTTGAGGAATGTCGAAAGGTGGTCATGGGGGTGTTAGGAATGGGGAAAGATTGTCATGGGGGTGTTAGGAATGGGGAAAGGTGGTATGTGGATGTTAGGAATGGGGACAGGTGGTCATGGGGATGTTAGAAATGGGGAAAGGTGGTGATGGTGGTGTTAGGAATGGGGATAGGTGGTCACAGGGGGTGTTAGGAATGGGGAAATGTGGTCATGGGGCTGTTAGGAATGGGGAAAGGTGTTCATGGGGGTTTTAGGAATAGGGAATGTTGGTCATGGGGGTGTTAGGAATAGGGAATGTTGGTCATGGGGGTTTTAGGAATAGGGAAAGGTTGTCATGGGAGTGTGAGGAATAGGGAATGTTGGTAATGGGGGAGTTAGGAATTGGGAAAGATGGTCATGGGGGTGTTAGAAATGGTGAAAGTTGGTAAGTGGGTGTTAGGAATGGGGAAAGGTGGTCCTAGGAGTGAAAGGAATGGGGAAAGGTGGTCATGTGGGTGTTAGGAAAAGGGAAAGTTTGTCATAGGGGTGTTAGAAATGGGGAACGGTGGTCATGGGGCGGTTAGGAACAGGGACAGGTGGTCACGGGGTGTGAGGAATGGGGAAAGGTGGTCATGAGTCTTAGGAATGGGGAAAGCTGGTCATGTGGGTTTGAGGAATGCGGAAAGGTGGTCATGGGGGTCTTAGGAAAGGGGAAAGATGGTCATGGGGGTGTTAGGAATGGGGAAAGGTGGTGATGGTGGTGTTAGGAATGGGGATAGGTGGTCACAGGGGGTGTTAGGAATGGGGAAAGCTGGTCATGGGGTGTTAGAAATGGGGATATGTGGTCATGTGGGTGTTAGGAACGGGGATAGGTGTTCATGGGGGTGTTGGGAATGGGAAATGGTGGTCATGCGAGTGTTAGGAATAGAGAAAAGTCGTCATGGGAGTATGAGGAATAGGCAATATTGGTAATGGGGGTGTTAGTAATTGGGAAAGGTGGTCATGGGGGTGTTAGAAATGGTGAAAGTTGGTAAGTGGGTGTTAGGAATGGGGAAAGGTAGTCATGTGGGTGTCAGAAATGGGGAAAGGTGGTCATGGGGTGTTAGAAATAGGGAAATGTGGTCATGGTGGTGTTAGAATGGGGAAAGGTGCTCCAGGGGTTGTTAGGAATGGGGAAAGGTGGTTATGGGGGTGGTAGGAATGGAGGAAGGTGGTCATGGGTGTGTCAGGAATGGGGAAAGGTGGACATGGGGGTGTTAGGAATGGGGAAAGTTGGTATGTGGGTGATAGCAATTGGGAAATGTGTTCATGGGGTTGTTAGGAATGGGGAAAGTTGGTCATGGGGTTGTTAGGAATGGGGAAAGGTGGTCATGGGGGTGTTAGAAATGTGGAATGGCGGTCATGTGGGTGTTAGGAATGGGGAAATATGGTAATGGGGTGTTAGAAATGGGGAAAGGTGGTCATGGGTGTGTTAGGAATGGGGAAAGGTGGTATGTTGGTGTTAGAAATGGGGAATAGTGGTCATCGGGGTGTTAGGAATGGGGAAAGGTGGTCATGGAGGTGGTAGGAATAGAGGAAGGTGGTCATGGGGGTGTTAGGAATGTGGAAAGGCGGTCCTGGGGGTGTTAGAAATGGGGAAAAGTTGTCCTAGGGGTGTTAGGAATGGAGAAAAGTGGTCATAGGGGTGTTAGGTACAGGGAAAGTTGGTCATAGTGGTGTTAGAAACGGGGAACGGTGGTCATGGGGTGGTTAGGCACAGGGAAAGGTGATCACGGGGTGTTAGGAATGGGGAAAGCTGGTCATGTGGGTTTGAGGAATGTGGAAAGGTGGTAATGGGGGTGTTAGGAATGGGGAAAGATTGTCATGGGGGTGTTAGGAATGGGTAAAGGTAGTATGTGGGTGTTAGGAATTGGGACAGGTGGTCATGGGGATGTTAGAAATGGGGAAGGTGGTGATGGTGGTGTTAGGAATGGGGATAGGTGGTCACAGGGGGTGTTAGGAATGGGGAAAGCTGGTCATGGGGTGTTAGAAATGGGGATATGTGGTGATGGGTGTGTTAGGAATGGAGAAATGTGTTGATGGGGTTGTTAGGAATGGTTAAAGGTGGTCATGGGTATGTTAGGAATGGGGAAATGTGGTATGTTGGTGTTAGAAATGGGGAATGGTGGTCATGGGGGTGTTAGGAATGGGGAAAGGCGTCCCTTGCGGGTGTTAGGAATGGGGAAAGGTGGTCCTAGGGGTGAAAGGAATGGGGAAAGGTGGTCATGTGGGTGTTAGGAAAAGGGAAAGTTTGTCATAGGGGTGTTAGAAATGGGGAACGGAGGTCATGGGGCGGTTAGGAACAGGGACAGGTGGGCACGGGGTGTTAGGAATGGGGAAAGGTGGTCATGAGTGTTAGGAATGGGGAAAGCTGGTCATGTGGGTTTGAGAAATGTGGAAAGGTGGTCATGGGGGTCTTAGGAAAGGGGAAAGATTGCCATGGGGGTGTTAGGAATGGGGAAAGGTGGTGATGGTGGTGTTAGGAATGGGGATAGGTTTTCACAGGGGGTTTTAGGAATGGGGAAAGCTGGTCATGGGGTGTTAGAAATGGGGAAATGTGGTCATGGGGGTGTTAGGAATGGGGATAGGTGTTCATGGGGGTGTTGGGAATGGGAAATGGTGGTCATGGGGGTGTTAGGAATAGGGAAAAGTCGTCATGGGAGTATGAGGAATAGGGAATGTTGGTAATGGGGGTGTTAGCAATTGGGAAAGGTGGTCATGGGGGTGTTAGAAATGGTGAAAGTTGGTAAGTGGGTGTTAGGAATGGGGAAAGGTAGTCATGTGGGTGTCAGAAATGGGGAAAGGTGGTCATGGGGTGTTAGAAATAGGGAAATGTGGTCATGGTGGTGTTAAGAATGGGGAAAGGTGCTCCAGGGATTGTTAGGAATGGGGAAAGTTGGTCATGGGGGTGGTAGGAATGGAGGAAGGTGGTCATGGGTGTGTCAGAAATGGGGAAAGGTGGACATGGGGGTGTTATGAATGTTGAAAGTTGGTATGTGGGTGATAGCAATTGGGAAATGTGTTCATGGGGTTGTTAGGAATGGGGAAAGTTGGTCATGGGGTTGTTAGGAATGGGGAAAGGTGGTCATGGGGGTGTTAGAAAAGTGGAATGGCGGTCATGTGGGTGTTAGGAATGGGGAAATATGGTCATGGGGTTGTTAGAAATGGGGTAAGGTGGTCATGGGGGTGGTAGAAATAGGGAAATGCAGTCATGTGGGTGTCAGGATTGGAGAAAAGTGGTCATGGGGTGTTAGAAATGGGGAAAGGTGGTCATGGGGGTGGTAGGAATGGAGAAAGGTGGTCATCGGTGTGTTAGGAATGGGGAAAGGTGGTATGTTGGTGTTAGAAATGGGGAATAGTGGTTATCGGGGTGTTACGAATGGGGAAAGGTGGTCATGGAGGTGGTAGGAATGGAGGAAGGTGGTCATGGGGGTGTTAGGAATGTGGAAAGGCGGTCCTGGGGGTGTTAGAAATGGGGAAAAGTTGTCCTGGGGTGAAAGGAATGGAGAAAAGTGGTCATAGGGGTGTTAGGTACAGGGAAAGTTGGTCATAGTGGTGTTAGAAACGGGGAACGGTGGTCATCGGGTGGTTAGGCACAGTGAAAGGTGATCACGGGGTGTTAGGAATGGGGAAAGCTGGTCATGTCGGTTTGAGGAATGTGGAAAGGTGGTAATGGGGGTGTTAGGAATGGGGAAAGATTGTCATGTGGGTGTTAGGAATGGGAAAGGTGGGATGTGGCTGTTAGGAATGGGGACAGGTGGTCATGGGGATGTTAGAAATGGGGAAAGGTGGTGATGGTGGTGTTAGGAATGGGGATAGGTGGTCACAGGGGGTGTTAGGAATGGGGAAATGTGGTCATGGGGCTGTTAGGAATGGGGAAAGGTGTTCATGGGGGTTTTAGGAATAGGGAATGTTGGTCATGGGGGTGTTAGGTACAGGGAAAGTTGGTCATAGTGGTGTTAGAAACGGGGAACGGTGGTCATCGGGTGGTTAGGCACAGTGAAAGGTGATCACGGGGTGTTAGGAATGGGGAAAGCTGGTCATGTCGGTTTGAGGAATGTGGAAAGGTGGTAATGGGGGTGTTAGGAATGGGGAAAGATTGTCATGTGGGTGTTAGGAATGGGAAAGGTGGGATGTGGATGTTAGGAATGGGGACAGGTGGTCATGGGGATGTTAGAAATGGGGAAAGGTGGTGATGGTGGTGTTAGGAATGGGGATAGGTGGTCACAGGGGGTGTTAGGAATGGGGAAATGTGGTCATGGGGCTGTTAGGAATGGGGAAAGGTGTTCATGGGGGTTTTAGGAATAGGGAATGTTGGTCATGGGGGTGTTAGGAATAGGGAATGTTGGTCATGGGGGTTTTAGGAATAGGGAAAGGTTGTCATGGGAGTGTGAGGAATAGGGAATGTTGGTAATGGGGGAGTTAGGAATTTGGAAAGATGGTCATTGGGGTGTTAGAAATGGTGAAAGTTGGTAAGTGGGTGTTAGGAATGGGGAAAGGTGGTCCTAGGGGTGAAAGGAATGGGGAAAGGTGGTCATGTGGGTGTTAGGAAAAGGGAAAGTTTGTCATAGGGGTGTTAGAAACGGGGAACGGTGGTCATGGGGCGGTTAGGAACAGGGACAGGTGGTCACGGGGTGTGAGGAATGGGGAAAGGTGGTCATGAGTCTTAGGAATGGGGAAAGCTGGTCATGTGGGTTTGAGGAATGCGGAAAGGTGGTCATGGGGGTCTTAGGAAAGGGGAAAGATGGTCATGGGGATGTTAGGAATGGGGAAAGGTGGTGATGGTGGTTTTAGGAATGGGGATAGGTGGTCACAGGGGGTGTTAGGAATGGGGAAAGCTGGTCATGGGGTGTTAGAAATGGGGAAATGTGGTCATGTGGGTGTTAGGAACGGGGATAGGTGTTCATGGGGGTGTTGGGAATGGGAAATGGTGGTCATGGGGGTGTTAGGAATAGAGAAAAGTCGTCATGGGAGTATGAGGAATAGGGAATGTTGGTAATGGGGGTGTTAACAATTGGGAAAGGTGGTCATGGGGGTGTTAGAAATGGTGAAAGTTGGTAAGTGGGTGTTAGGAATGGGGAAAGGTAGTCATGTGGGTGTCAGAAATGGGGAAAGGTGGTCATGGGGTGTTAGAAATAGGGAAATGTGGTCGTGGTGGTGTTAAGAATGGGGAAAGGTGCTCCAGGGGTTGTTAGGAATGGGGAAAGGTGGTCATGGGGGTGGTAGGAATGGAGGAAGGTGGTCATGGGTGTGTCAGGAATGGGGAAAGGTGGACATGGGAGTGTTAGGAATGGGGAAAGTTGGTATGTGGGTGATAGCAATTGGGAAATGTGTTCATGGGGTTGTTAGGAATGGGGAAAGTTGGTCATGTGGTTGTTAGGAATGGGGAAAGGTGGTCATGGGGGTGGTAGAAATCGGGAAATGCAGTCATGTGGGTGTCAGGATTGGAGAAAAGTGGTCATGGGGTGTTAGAAATGGGGAAAGGTGGTCATGGGGGTGGTAGGAATGGAGAAAGGTGGTCATGGGTGTGTAAGGAATGGGGAAAGGTGGTATGTTGGTGTTAGAAATGTTGAATAGTGGTCATCGGGGTGTTAGGAATGGGGAAAGGTGGTCATGGGGGTGGTAGGAATGGAGGAAGGTGGTCATGGGGGTGTTAGGAATGGGGAAGGCGGTCCTGGGGGTGTTAGGAATGGGGAAAGGTGGTCCTAGGGGTGAAAGGAATGGGGAAAGGCGGTCATAGGGCTGTTAGGAACAGGGAAATTTGGTGATAGGGGTGTTAGAAATGGGGAACGGTGGTCATTGGGTGGTTAGGAACAGGTAGAGGTGATCACGGGGTGTTAGGAATGGGGAAAGCTGGTCATGTGGGTTTGAGGAATGTCGAAAGGTGGTCATGCGGGTGTTAGGAATGGGGAAAGATTGTCATGGGGGTGTTAGGAATGGGGAAAGGTGGTATGTGGATGTTAGGAATGGGGACAGGTGGTCATGGGGATGTTAGAAATGGGGAAAGGTGGTGATGGTGGTGTTAGGAATGGGGATAGGTGGTCACAGGGGGTGTTAGGAATGGGGAAATGTGGTCATGGGGCTGTTAGGAATGGGGAAAGGTGTTCATGGGGGTTTTAGGAATAGGGAATGTTGGTCATGGGGGTGTTAGGAATAGGGAATGTTGGTCATGGGGGTTTTAGGAATAGGGAAAGGTTGTCATGGGAGTGTGAGGAATAGGGAATGTTGGTAATGGGGGAGTTAGGAATTGGGAAAGATGGTCATGGGGGTGTTAGAAATGGTGAAAGTTGGTAAGTGGGTGTTAGGAATGGGGAAAGGTGGTCCTAGGGGTGAAAGGAATGGGGAAAGGTGGTCATGCGAGTGTTAGGAATAGAGAAAAGTCGTCATGGGAGTATGAGGAATAGGCAATATTGGTAATGGGGGTGTTAGTAATTGGGAAAGGTGGTCATGGGGGTGTTAGAAATGGTGAAAGTTGGTAAGTGGGTGTTAGGAATGGGGAAAGGTAGTCATGTGGGTGTCAGAAATGGGGAAAGGTGGTCATGGGGTGTTAGAAATAGGGAAATGTGGTCGTGGTGGTGTTAAGAATGGGGAAAGGTGCTCCAGGGGTTGTTAGGAATGGGGAAAGGTGGTCATGGGGGTGGTAGGAATGGAGGAAGGTGGTCATGGGTGTGTCAGGAATGGGGAAAGGTGGACATGGGGGTGTTAGGAATGGGGAAAGTTGGTATGTGGGTGATAGCAATTGGGAAATGTGTTCATGGGGTTGTTAGGAATGGGGAAAATTGGTCATGGGGGTGTTAGGAATAGGGAAAGGTTGTCATGGGGGTGTTAGAAATGTGGAATGGCGGTCATGTGGGTGTTAGGAATGGGGAAATATGGTAATGGGGTGTTAGAAATGGGGAAAGGTGGTCATTGGGGTGGTAGGAATGGAGAAAGGTGGTCATGGGTGTGTTAGGAATGGGGAAAGGTGGTATGTTGGTGTTAGAAATGGGGAATAGTGGTCATCGGGGTGTTAGGAATGGGGAAAGGTGGTCATGGAGGTGGTAGGAATAGAGGAAGGTGGTCATGGGGGTGTTAGGAATGTGGAAAGGCGGTCCTGGGGGTGTTAGAAATGGGGAAAAGTTGTCCTAGGGGTGATAGGAATGGAGAAAAGTGGTCATAGGGGTGTTAGGTACAGGGAAAGTTGGTCATAGTGGTGTTAGAAACGGGGAACGGTGGTCATGGGGTGGTTAGGCACAGGGAAAGGTGATCACGGGGTGTTAGGAATGGGGAAAGCTGGTCATGTGGGTTTGAGGAATGTGGAAAGGTGGTAATGGGGGTGTTAGAAATGGGGAAAGATTGTCATGGGGGTGTTAGGAATGGGTAAAGGTAGTATGTGGGTGTTAGGAATTGGGACAGGTGTTCATGGGGATGTTAGAAATGGGGAAGGTGGTGATGGTGGTGTTAGGATGGGGATAGGTGGTCACAGGTGATGTTAGGAATGGGGAAAGCTGGTCATGGGGTGCTAGAAATGGGGAAATGTGGTGATGGGTGAGTTAGGAATGGAGAAATTTGTTGATGGGGTTGTTAGGAATGGTTAAAGGTGGTCATGGGGGTGTTAGGAATGGGGAAAGGTGGTATGTTGGTGTTAGAAATGGGGAATGGTGGTCATGGGGGTTTTAGGAATGGGGAAAGGCGTCCCTTGCGGGTGTTAGGAATAGGGAAAGGTGGTCCTAGGGGTGAAAGGAATGGGTAAAGGTGGTCATGTGGGTGTTCGGAAAAGGGAAAGTTTGTCATAGGGGTGTTAGAAATGGGGAACGGAGGTCATGGGGCGGTTAGGAACAGGGACAGGTGGGCACGGGGTGTTAGGAATGGGGAAAGGTGGTCATGAGTGTTAGGAATGGGGAAAGCTGGTCATGTGGGTTTGAGAAATGTGGAAAGGTGGTCATGGGGGTCTTAGGAAAGGGGAAAGATTGCCATGGGGGTGTTAGGAATGGGGAAAGGTGGTGATGGTGGTGTTAGGAATGGGGATAGGTTTTCACAGGGGGTGTTAGGAATGGGGAAAGCTGGTCATGGGGTGTTAGAAATGGGGAAATGTGGTCATGGGGGTGTTAGGAATGGGGATAGGTGTTCATGGGGGTGTTGGGAATGGGAAATGGTGGTCATGGGGGTGTTAGGAATAGGGAAAAGTCGTCATGGGAGTATGAGGAATAGGGAATGTTGGTAATGGGGGTGTTAGCAATTGGGAAAGGTGGTCATGGCGGTGTTAGAAATGGTGAAAGTTGGTAAGTGGGTGTTAGGAATGGGGAAAGGTAGTCATGTGGGTGTCAGAAATGGGGAAAGGTGGTGGTCATGGGGTGGTTAGGATCAGGGAAAGCTGGTCACGGGGTGTTAGGAATGAGGAAAGGTGGTCATGTGGTTTTGAGGAATGTGGAAAGATGGTCCTGTGGATGTTAGAAATGGGGAAAGGTGGTGATGGTGGTGTTAGGAATGAGGATAGGTGGTCACAGGGGGTGCTCGGAATGGGGAAAGTTGGTATGTGGGTGATAGCAATTGGGAAATGTGTTCATGGGGTTGTTAGGAATGGGGAAAGTTGGTCATGGGGGTGTTAGGAAGAGGGAATGTTGGTAATGGGGGTGTTGGGGATATGGAAAGGTTGTCATGGGAGTGTGAGGAATAGCGAATGTTGCTAATGGGGGTGTTAGGAATGGGAAAAGGTAGTCATGTGGATGTCAGGAATGGGGAAAGGTAGTCATGGGGGTGTTAGGAATGGGGAAAGGCGGTCCTGGGCGTGTTAGGAATGGGGAAAGGTGGTCCTAGGAGTGAAAGGAATGGGGAAATGTGGTCATGGGGGTGTTAGGAACAGGGAAAGTTGGTCATAGGGGTGTTAGAAATGGGGAATGGTGGTCATGGGGCGGTTAGGAACAGGGAAAGCTGGTCACGGGGTGTCAGGAATGGGGAAAGGTGGTCATGTGGGTTTGAGGAATGTGGAAAGATGGTCATGGGGATGTTAGAAATGGGGATAGGTGGTGATGGTGGTGTTAGGAATGGGGATAGGTGGTTACAGGGGGTGTTAGGAATGGGGAAAGTTGGTATGTGGGTGATAGCAATTGGGAAATGTGTTCATGGGGTTGTTAGGAATGGGGAAAGTTGTTCATGAGGGTGTTAGGAATAGGGAATGTTGGTAATGGGGGTGTTAGGGATAGGGAAAGGTTGTCATGGGAGTGTGAGGAATAGGGAATGTTGGTAATGGGGGTGTTAGGAATGGGGAAAGGTAGTCATGTGGGTGTCAGGAATGGGGAAAGGTGGTCATGGGGGTGTTAGGAATGGGGTAAGGCTGTCCTGGGGGTGTTAGGAATGGGGAAAGGTGGTCCTATGGGTGAAAGGAATGGGGAAAGGTGGTCATGGGGGTGTTAGGAACAGGGAAAGTTGGTCATAGGGGTTTAGAAATGAGGAATGGTGGTCATGGGGCGGATAGGAACAGCGAAAGCTGGTCATGGGGTGTTAGGAATGGGGAAAGTTGGTATGTGGGTGATAGCAATTGGGAAATGTGTTCATGGGGTTCTTAGGAATGGGGCAAATTGGTCATAGGGGTGTTAGGAATATGGAATGTTGGTAATGGGGGTGTTAGGGATAGAGAAAGGTTGTCATGGGAATGTGAGGAATAGGGAATGTTGGTAATGGTGGTGTTAGGAATTGGGAAAGATAGTCATGGGGGTGTTAGAAATGGTGAAAGTTCTTAAGTGGGTGCTAGGAATGGGGAAAGGTAGTCATGTAGGTGTCAGGAATGGGGAAAGGTGTTCAAGAGGTTGTTAGGAATGGGGAAAGGTGGTCATGGGGCTGTTAGGAATGGGGATATCTGGTCATGGGGGTGTCAGGAATGGGGAAAGGTGGTCATGGGGTGTTAGAAATGGGGAAATGTGGTCATGGGAGTGTCAGGAATGGGGAAAGGTGGTCATGGGGTGAGTGAAATGGGGAAATGTGGTCATGGGGGTGTTAGGAATGTGGAAAGCTGTTCATGGGGGTGTTAGGAATGGGGAATGGTGGTCATGGGGGTGTTAGGAATAGGGAAAAGTCGTCATGGGAGTATGAGGAATAGGGAATGTTGGTAATGGGGGTGTTAGGAATGGGGAAAGGTAGTCATGTGGGTGTCAGGAATGGGGAAAGGTGGTCATGGGGGTGTTAGGAATGGGGAAGTATGGTAATGGGGTTATTAGAAATGGGGAAAGGTGGTCATGGGGGTGGTAGAAATCGGGAAATGCAGTCATGTGGGTGTCAGGATTGGAGAAAAGTGGTCATGGGGTGTTAGAAATGGGGAAAGGTGGTCATGGGGGTGGTAGGAATGGAGAAAGGTGGTCATGGGTGTGTTAGGAATGGGGAAAGGTGGTATGTTGGTCTTAGAAATGGGGAATAGTGGTCATCGGGGTGTTAGGAATGGGGAAAGGTGGTCATGGAGGTGGTAGGAATGGAGGAAGGTGGTCATGGGGGTGTTAGGAATGTGGAGAGGCGGTCCTGGGGGTGTTAGAAATGGGGAAAAGTTGTCCTAGGGGTGAAAGGAATGGAGAAAAGTGGTCATAGGGGTGTTAGGTACAGGGAAAGTTGGTCATAGTGGTGTTAGAAACGGGGAACGGTGGTCATGGGGTGGTTAGGCACAGGGAAAGGTGATCACGGGGTGTTAAGAATGGGGAAAGCTGGTCATGTCGGTTTGAGGAATGTGGAAAGGTGGTAATGGGGGTGTTAGGAATGGGGAAAGATTGTCATGGGGGTGTTAGGAATGGGAAAGGTGGGATGTGGATGTTAGGAATGGGGACAGGTGGTCATGGGGATGTTAGAAATGGGGAAAGGTGGTGATGGTGGTGTTAGGAATGGGGATAGGTGGTCACAGGGGGTGTTAGGAATGGGGAAATGTGGTCATGGGGCTGTTAGGAATGGGGAAAGGTGTTCATGGGGGTTTTAGGAATAGGGAATGTTGGTCATGGGGGTGTTAGGAATAGGGAATGTTGGTCATGGGGGTTTTAGGAATAGGGAAAGGTTGTCATGGGAGTGTGAGGAATAGGGAATGTTGGTAATGGGGGAGTTAGGAATTGGGAAAGATGGTCATGGGGGTGTTAGAAATGGTGAAAGTTGGTAAGTGGGTGTTAGGAATGGGGAAAGGTGGTCCTAGGAGTGAAAGGAATGGGGAAAGGTGGTCATGTGGGTGTTAGGAAAAGGGAAAGTTTGTCATAGGGGTGTTAGAAATGGGGAACGGTGGTCATGGGGCGGTTAGGAACAGGGACAGGTGGTCACGGGGTGTGAGGAATGGGGAAAGGTGGTCATGAGTCTTAGGAATGGGGAAAGCTGGTCATGTGGGTTTGAGGAATGCGGAAAGGTGGTCATGGGGGTCTTAGGAAAGGGGAAAGATGGTCATGGGGGTGTTAGGAATGGGGAAAGGTGGTGATGGTGGTGTTAGGAATGGGGATAGGTGGTCACAGGGGGTGTTAGGAATGGGGAAAGCTGGTCATGGGGTGTTAGAAATGGGGAAATGTGGTCATGTGGGTGTTAGGAACGGGGATAGGTGTTCATGGGGGTGTTGGGAATGGGAAATGGTGGTCATGCGAGTGTTAGGAATAGAGAAAAGTCGTCATGGGAGTATGAGGAATAGGCAATATTGGTAATGGGGGTGTTAGTAATTGGGAAAGGTGGTCATGGGGGTGTTAGAAATGGTGAAAGTTGGTAAGTGGGTGTTAGGAATGGGGAAAGGTAGTCATGTGGGTGTCAGAAATGGGGAAAGGTGGTCATGGGGTGTTAGAAATAGGGAAATGTGGTCGTGGTGGTGTTAAGAATGGGGAAAGGTGCTCCAGGGGTTGTTAGGAATGGGGAAAGGTGGTCATGGGGGTGGTAGGAATGGAGGAAGGTGGTCATGGGTGTGTCAGGAATGGGGAAAGGTGGACATGGGGGTGTTAGGAATGGGGAAAGTTGGTATGTGGGTGATAGCAATTGGGAAATGTGTTCATGGGGTTGTTAGGAATGGGGAAAGTTGGTCATGGGGTTGTTAGGAATGGGGAAAGGTGGTCATGGGGGTGTTAGAAATGTGGAATGGCGGTCATGTGGGTGTTAGGAATGGGGAAATATGGTCATGGGGTGTTAGAAATGGGGAAAGGTGGTCATGGGTGTGTTAGGAATGGGGAAAGGTGGTCATGTTGGTGTTAGAAATGGGGAATAGTGGTCATGGGGGTGTTAGGAATGGGGAAAGGTGGTCATGGAGGTGGTAGGAATTGAGGAAGGTGGTCATGGGGGTGTTAGGAATGTGGAAAGGCGGTCCTGGGGGTGTTAGAAATGGGGAAAAGTTGTCCTAGGGGTGTTAGGAATGGAGAAAAGTGGTCATAGGGGTGTTAGGTACAGGGAAAGTTGGTCATAGTGGTGTTAGAAACGGGGAACGGTGGTCATGGGGTGGTTAGGCACAGGGAAAGGTGATCACGGGATGTTAGGAATGGGGAAAGCTGGTCTTGTGGGTTTGAGGAATGTAGAATGGTGGTCATGGGGGTGTTAGGAATGGGGAAAGATTGTCATGGGGGTGTTAGGAATGGGTAAAGGTAGTATGTGGGTGTTAGGAATTGGGACAGGTGGTCATGGGGATGTTAGAAATGGGGAAGGTGGTGATGGTGGTGTTAGGATGGGGATAGGTGGTCACAGGTGATGTTAGGAATGGGGAAAGCTGGTCATGGGGTGCTAGAAATGGGGAAATGTGGTGATGGGTGAGTTAGGAATGGAGAAATTTGTTGATGGGGTTGTTAGGAATGGTTAAAGGTGGTCATGGGGGTGTTAGGAATGGGGAAAGGTGGTATGTTGGTGTTAGAAATGGGGAATGGTGGTCATGGGGGTTTTAGGAATGGGGAAAGGCGTCCCTTGCGGGTGTTAGGAATAGGGAAAGGTGGTCCTAGGGGTGAAAGGAATGGGTAAAGGTGGTCATGTGGGTGTTCGGAAAAGGGAAAGTTTGTCATAGGGGTGTTAGAAATGGGGAACGGAGGTCATGGGGCGGTTAGGAACAGGGACAGGTGGGCACGGGGTGTTAGGAATGGGGAAAGGTGGTCATGAGTGTTAGGAATGGGGAAAGCTGGTCATGTGGGTTTGAGAAATGTGGAAAGGTGGTCATGGGGGTCTTAGGAAAGGGGAAAGATTGCCATGGGGGTGTTAGGAATGGGGAAAGGTGGTGATGGTGGTGTTAGGAATGGGGATAGGTTTTCACAGGGGGTTTTAGGAATGGGGAAAGCTGGTCATGGGGTGTTAGAAATGGGGAAATGTGGTCATGGGGGTGTTAGGAATGGGGATAGGTGTTCATGGGGGTGTTGGGAATGGGAAATGGTGGTCATGGGGGTGTTAGGAATAGGGAAAAGTCGTCATGGGAGTCTGAGGAATAGGGAATGGTGGTAATGGGGGTGTTAGCAATTGGGAAAGGTGGTCATGGGGGTGTTAGAAATGGTGAAAGTTGGTAAGTGGGTGTTAGGAATGGGGAAAGGTAGTCATGTGGGTGTCAGAAATGGGGAAAGGTGGTCATGGGGTGTTAGAAATAGGGAAATGTGGTCATGGTGGTGTTAAGAATGGGGAAAGGTGCTCCAGGGATTGTTAGGAATGGGGAAAGTTGGTCATGGGGGTGGTAGGAATGGAGGAAGGTGGTCATGGGTGTGTCAGAAATGGGGAAAGGTGGACATGGGGGTGTTATGAATGTTGAAAGTTGGTATGTGGGTGATAGCAATTGGGAAATGTGTTCATGGGGTTGTTAGGAATGGGGAAAGTTGGTCATGGGGTTGTTAGGAATGGGGAAAGGTGGTCATGGGGGTGTTAGAAAAGTGGAATGGCGGTCATGTGGGTGTTAGGAATGGGGAAATATGGTCATGGGGTTGTTAGAAATGGGGTAAGGTGGTCATGGGGGTGGTAGAAATAGGGAAATGCAGTCATGTGGGTGTCAGGATTGGAGAAAAGTGGTCATGGGGTGTTAGAAATGGGGAAAGGTGGTCATGGGGGTGGTAGGAATGGAGAAAGGTGGTCATCGGTGTGTTAGGAATGGGGAAAGGTGGTATGTTGGTGTTAGAAATGGGGAATAGTGGTTATCGGGGTGTTACGAATGGGGAAAGGTGGTCATGGAGGTGGTAGGAATGGAGGAAGGTGGTCATGGGGGTGTTAGGAATGTGGAAAGGCGGTCCTGGGGGTGTTAGAAATGGGGAAAAGTTGTCCTGGGGTGAAAGGAATGGAGAAAAGTGGTCATAGGGGTGTTAGGTACAGGGAAAGTTGGTCATAGTGGTGTTAGAAACGGGGAACGGTGGTCATCGGGTGGTTAGGCACAGTGAAAGGTGATCACGGGGTGTTAGGAATGGGGAAAGCTGGTCATGTCGGTTTGAGGAATGTGGAAAGGTGGTAATGGGGGTGTTAGGAATGGGGAAAGATTGTCATGTGGGTGTTAGGAATGGGAAAGGTGGGATGTGGATGTTAGGAATGGGGACAGGTGGTCATGGGGATGTTAGAAATGGGGAAAGGTGGTGATGGTGGTGTTAGGAATGGGGATAGGTGGTCACAGGGGGTGTTAGGAATGGGGAAATGTGGTCATGGGGCTGTTAGGAATGGGGAAAGGTGTTCATGGGGGTTTTAGGAATAGGGAATGTTGGTCATGGGGGTGTTAGGTACAGGGAAAGTTGGTCATAGTGGTGTTAGAAACGGGGAACGGTGGTCATCGGGTGGTTAGGCACAGTGAAAGGTGATCACGGGGTGTTAGGAATGGGGAAAGCTGGTCATGTCGGTTTGAGGAATGTGGAAAGGTGGTAATGGGGGTGTTAGGAATGGGGAAAGATTGTCATGTGGGTGTTAGGAATGGGAAAGGTGGGATGTGGATGTTAGGAATGGGGACAGGTGGTCATGGGGATGTTAGAAATGGGGAAAGGTGGTGATGGTGGTGTTAGGAATGGGGATAGGTGGTCACAGGGGGTGTTAGGAATGGGGAAATGTGGTCATGGGGCTGTTAGGAATGGGGAAAGGTGTTCATGGGGGTTTTAGGAATAGGGAATGTTGGTCATGGGGGTGTTAGGAATAGGGAATGTTGGTCATGGGGGTTTTAGGAATAGGGAAAGGTTGTCATGGGAGTGTGAGGAATAGGGAATGTTGGTAATGGGGGAGTTAGGAATTTGGAAAGATGGTCATTGGGGTGTTAGAAATGGTGAAAGTTGGTAAGTGGGTGTTAGGAATGGGGAAAGGTGGTCCTAGGGGTGAAAGGAATGGGGAAAGGTGGTCATGTGGGTGTTAGGAAAAGGGAAAGTTTGTCATAGGGGTGTTAGAAACGGGGAACGGTGGTCATGGGGCGGTTAGGAACAGGGACAGGTGGTCACGGGGTGTGAGGAATGGGGAAAGGTGGTCATGAGTCTTAGGAATGGGGAAAGCTGGTCATGTGGGTTTGAGGAATGCGGAAAGGTGGTCATGGGGGTCTTAGGAAAGGGGAAAGATGGTCATGGGGATGTTAGGAATGGGGAAAGGTGGTGATGGTGGTTTTAGGAATGGGGATAGGTGGTCACAGGGGGTGTTAGGAATGGGGAAAGCTGGTCATGGGGTGTTAGAAATAGGGAAATGTGGTCATGTGGGTGTTAGGAACGGGGATAGGTGTTCATGGGGGTGTTGGGAATGGGAAATGGTGGTCATGCGAGTGTTAGGAATAGAGAAAAGTCGTCATGGGAGTATGAGGAATAGGGAATGTTGGTAATGGGGGTGTTAACAATTGGGAAAGGTGGTCATGGGGGTGTTAGAAATGGTGAAAGTTGGTAAGTGGGTGTTAGGAATGGGGAAAGGTAGTCATGTGGGTGTCAGAAATGGGGAAAGGTGGGCATGGGGTGTTAGAAATAGGGAAATGTGGTCGTGGTGGTGTTAAGAATGGGGAAAGGTGCTCCAGGGGTTGTTAGGAATGGGGAAAGGTGGTCATGGGGGTGGTAGGAATGGAGGAAGGTGGTCATGGGTGTGTCAGGAATGGGGAAAGGTGGACATGGGAGTGTTAGGAATGGGGAAAGTTGGTATGTGGGTGATAGCAATTGGGAAATGTGTTCATGGGGTTGTTAGGAATGGGGAAAGTTGGTCATGTGGTTGTTAGGAATGGGGAAAGGTGGTCATGGGGGTGGTAGAAATCGGGAAATGCAGTCATGTGGGTGTCAGGATTGGAGAAAAGTGGTCATGGGGTGTTAGAAATGGGGAAAGGTGGTCATGGGGGTGGTAGGAATGGAGAAAGGTGGTCATGGGTGTGTAAGGAATGGGGAAAGGTGGTATGTTGGTCTTAGAAATGTTGAATAGTGGTCATCGGGGTGTTAGGAATGGGGAAAGGTGGTCATGGAGGTGGTAGGAATGGAGGAAGGTGGTCATGGGGGTGTTAGGAATGTGGAGAGGCGGTCCTGGGGGTGTTAGAAATGGGGAAAAGTTGTCCTAGGGGTGAAAGGAATGGAGAAAAGTGGTCATAGGGGTGTTAGGTACAGGGAAAGTTGATCATAGTGGTGTTAGAAACGGGGAACGGTGGTCATGGGGTGGTTAGGCACAGGGAAAGGTGATCACGGGGTGTTAGGAATGGGGAAAGCTGGTCATGTCGGTTTGAGGAATGTGGAAAGGTGGTAATGGGGGTGTTAGGAATGGGGAAAGATTGTCATGGGGGTGTTAGGAATGGGAAAGGTGGGATGTGGATGTTAGGAATGGGGACAGGTGGTCATGGGGATGTTAGAAATGGGGAAAGGTGGTGATGGTGGTGTTAGGAATGGGGATAGGTGGTCACAGGGGGTGTTAGGAATGGGGAAATGTGGTCATGGGGCTGTTAGGAATGGGGAAAGGTGTTCATGGGGGTTTTAGGAATAGGGAATGTTGGTCATGGGGGTGTTAGGAATAGGGAATGTTGGTCATGGGGGTTTTAGGAATAGGGAAAGGTTGTCATGGGAGTGTGAGGAATAGGGAATGTTGGTAATGGGGGAGTTAGGAATTGGGAAAGATGGTCATGGGGGTGTTAGAAATGGTGAAAGTTGGTAAGTGGGTGTTAGGAATGGGGAAAGGTGGTCCTAGGGGTGAAAGGAATGGGGAAAGGTGGTCATGCGAGTGTTAGGAATAGAGAAAAGTCGTCATGGGAGTATGAGGAATAGGCAATATTGGTAATGGGGGTGTTAGTAATTGGGAAAGGTGGTCATGGGGGTGTTAGAAATGGTGAAAGTTGGTAAGTGGGTGTTAGGAATGGGGAAAGGTAGTCATGTGGGTGTCAGAAATGGGGAAAGGTGGTCATGGGGTGTTAGAAATAGGGAAATGTGGTCGTGGTGGTGTTAAGAATGGGGAAAGGTGCTCCAGGGGTTGTTAGGAATGGGGAAAGGTGGTCATGGGGGTGGTAGGAATGGAGGAAGGTGGTCATGGGTGTGTCAGGAATGGGGAAAGGTGGACATGGGGGTGTTAGGAATGGGGAAAGTTGGTATGTGGGTGATAGCAATTGGGAAATGTGTTCATGGGGTTGTTAGGAATGGGGAAAGTTGGTCATGGGGTTGTTAGGAATGGGGAAAGGTGGTCATGGGGGTGTTAGAAATGTGGAATGGCGGTCATGTGGGTGTTAGGAATGGGGAAATATGGTAATGGGGTGTTAGAAATGGGGAAAGGTGGTCATTGGGGTGGTAGGAATGGAGAAAGGTGGTCATGGGTGTGTTAGGAATGGGGAAAGGTGGTATGTTGGTGTTAGAAATGGGGAATAGTGGTCATCGGGGTGTTAGGAATGGGGAAAGGTGGTCATGGAGGTGGTAGGAATAGAGGAAGGTGGTCATGGGGGTGTTAGGAATGTGGAAAGGCGGTCCTGGGGGTGTTAGAAATGGGGAAAAGTTGTCCTAGGGGTGATAGGAATGGAGAAAAGTGGTCATAGGGGTGTTAGGTACAGGGAAAGTTGGTCATAGTGGTGTTAGAAACGGGGAACGGTGGTCATGGGGTGGTTAGGCACAGGGAAAGGTGATCACGGGGTGTTAGGAATGGGGAAAGCTGGTCATGTGGGTTTGAGGAATGTGGAAAGGTGGTAATGGGGGTGTTAGAAATGGGGAAAGATTGTCATGGGGGTGTTAGGAATGGGTAAAGGTAGTATGTGGGTGTTAGGAATTGGGACAGGTGTTCATGGGGATGTTAGAAATGGGGAAGGTGGTGATGGTGGTGTTAGGATGGGGATAGGTGGTCACAGGTGATGTTAGGAATGGGGAAAGCTGGTCATGGGGTGCTAGAAATGGGGAAATGTGGTGATGGGTGAGTTAGGAATGGAGAAATTTGTTGATGGGGTTGTTAGGAATGGTTAAAGGTGGTCATGGGGGTGTTAGGAATGGGGAAAGGTGGTATGTTGGTGTTAGAAATGGGGAATGGTGGTCATGGGGGTTTTAGGAATGGGGAAAGGCGTCCCTTGCGGGTGTTAGGAATAGGGAAAGGTGGTCCTAGGGGTGAAAGGAATGGGTAAAGGTGGTCATGTGGGTGTTCGGAAAAGGGAAAGTTTGTCATAGGGGTGTTAGAAATGGGGAACGGAGGTCATGGGGCGGTTAGGAACAGGGACAGGTGGGCACGGGGTGTTAGGAATGGGGAAAGGTGGTCATGAGTGTTAGGAATGGGGAAAGCTGGTCATGTGGGTTTGAGAAATGTGGAAAGGTGGTCATGGGGGTCTTAGGAAAGGGGAAAGATTGCCATGGGGGTGTTAGGAATGGGGAAAGGTGGTGATGGTGGTGTTAGGAATGGGGATAGGTTTTCACAGGGGGTGTTAGGAATGGGGAAAGCTGGTCATGGGGTGTTAGAAATGGGGAAATGTGGTCATGGGGGTGTTAGGAATGGGGATAGGTGTTCATGGGGGTGTTGGGAATGGGAAATGGTGGTCATGGGGGTGTTAGGAATAGGGAAAAGTCGTCATGGGAGTATGAGGAATAGGGAATGTTGGTAATGGGGGTGTTAGCAATTGGGAAAGGTGGTCATGGCGGTGTTAGAAATGGTGAAAGTTGGTAAGTGGGTGTTAGGAATGGGGAAAGGTAGTCATGTGGGTGTCAGAAATGGGGAAAGGTGGTGGTCATGGGGTGGTTAGGATCAGGGAAAGCTGGTCACGGGGTGTTAGGAATGAGGAAAGGTGGTCATGTGGTTTTGAGGAATGTGGAAAGATGGTCCTGTGGATGTTAGAAATGGGGAAAGGTGGTGATGGTGGTGTTAGGAATGAGGATAGGTGGTCACAGGGGGTGCTCGGAATGGGGAAAGTTGGTATGTGGGTGATAGCAATTGGGAAATGTGTTCATGGGGTTGTTAGGAATGGGGAAAGTTGGTCATGGGGGTGTTAGGAAGAGGGAATGTTGGTAATGGGGGTGTTGGGGATATGGAAAGGTTGTCATGGGAGTGTGAGGAATAGCGAATGTTGCTAATGGGGGTGTTAGGAATGGGAAAAGGTAGTCATGTGGATGTCAGGAATGGGGAAAGGTGGTCATGGGGGTGTTAGGAATGGGGAAAGGTGGTCCTGGGCGTGTTAGGAATGGGGAAAGGTGGTCCTAGGGGTGAAAGGAATGCGGAAATGTGGTCATGGGGGCGTTAGGAACAGGGAAAGTTGGTCATAGGGGTGTTAGAAATGGGGAATGGTGTTCAAGGGGCGGTTAGGATCAGGGAAAGCTGGTCACGGGGTGTTAGTAATGGGGAAAGGTGGTCATGTGGTTTTGAGGAATGTGGAAAGATGGTCCTGTGGATGTTAGAAATGGGGAAAGGTGGTGATGGTGGTGTTAGGAATGGGGATAGGTGGTCACAGGGGGTGCTAGGAATGGGGAAAGTTGGTATGTGGGTGATAGCAATTGGGAAATGTGTTCATGGCATTGTTAGGAATGGGGAAAGTTGGTCATGGGGGAGTTAGGAAGACGGAATGTTGGTAATGGGGGTGTTAGGGATATGGAAAGGTTGTCATGGGAGTGTGAGGAATAGGGAATTTTGCTAATGGGGGTGTTAGGAATGGGGAAAGGTAGTCATGTGGGTGTCAGGAATGGGGAAAGGTGGTCATGGGGGTGTTAGGAATGGGGAAAGGCGGTCCTGGGGGTGTTAGGAATGGGGAAAGGTGGTCCTAGGGGTGAAAGGAATGGGGAAAGGTTGTCATGGGGGTGTTAGGAACAGGGAAAGTTGGTCATAGGGGTGTTAGAAATGGGGAATGGTGGTCATGGGGCGGATAGGAACAGCGAAAGCTGGTCATGGGGTGTTAGGAATGGGGAAAGTTGGTATGTGGGTGATAGCAATTGGGAAATGTGTTCATGGGGTTCTTAGGAATGGGGCAAATTGGTCATAGGGGTGTTAGGAATATGGAATGTTGGTAATGGGGGTGTTAGGGATAGAGAAAGGTTGTCATGGGAATGTGAGGAATAGGGAATGTTGGTAATGGTGGTGTTAGGAATTGGGAAAGATAGTCATGGGGGTGTTAGAAATGGTGAAAGTTCGTAAGTGGGTGTTAGGAATGGGGAAAGGTAGTTATGTGGGTGTCAGGAATGGGGAAAGGTGTTCAAGAGGTTGTTAGGAATGGGGAAAGGTGGTCATGGGGCTGTTAGGAATGGGGATATCTGGTCATGGGGGTGTCAGGAATGGGGAAAGGTGGTCATGGGGTGTTAGAAATGGGGAAATGTGGTCATGGGAGTGTCAGGAATGGGGAAAGGTGGTCATGGGGTGAGTGAAATGGGGAAATGTGGTCATGGGGGTGTTAGGAATGTGGAAAGCTGTTCATGGGGGTGTTAGGAATGGGGAATGGTGGTCATGGGGGTGTTAGGAATAGGGAAAAGTCGTCATGGGAGTATGAGGAATAGGGAATGTTGGTAATGGGGGTGTTAGGAATGGGGAAAGGTAGTCATGTGGGTGTCAGGAATGGGGAAAGGTGGTCATGGGGGTGTTAGGAATGGGGAAGTCTGGTAATGGGGTTATTAGAAATGGGGAAAGGTGGTCATGGGGGTGTTAGAAATCGGGAAATGCAGTCATGTGGGTGTCAGGATTGGAGAAAAGTGGTCATGGGGTGTTAGAAATGGGGAAAGGTGGTCATGGGGGTGGTAGGAATGGAGAAAGGTGGTCATGGGTGTGTTAGGAATGGGGAAAGGTGGTATGTTGGTGTTAGAAATGGGGAATGGTGGTCATGGGGGTGTTAGGAATGGGGAAAGGTGGTCATGGGGGTGGTAGGAATGGAGGAAGGTGGTCATGGGGGTGTTAGGAATGTGGAGAGGCGGTCCTGGGGGTGTTAGAAATGGGGAAAAGTTGTCCTAGGGGTGAAAGGAATGGAGAAAAGTGGTCATAGGGGTGTTAGGTACAGGGAAAGTTGGTCATAGTGGTGTTAGAAACGGGGAACGGTGGTCATGGGGTGGTTAGGCACAGGGAAAGGTGATCACGGGGTGTTAAGAATGGGGAAAGCTGGTCATGTCGGTTTGAGGAATGTGGAAAGGTGGTAATGGGGGTGTTAGGAATGGGGAAAGATTGTCATGGGGGTGTTAGGAATGGGAAAGGTGGGATGTGGGTGTTAGGAATTGGGACAGGTGGTCATGGGGATGTTAGAAATGGGGAAAGGTGGTGATGGTGGTGTTAGGAATGGGGATAGGTGGTCACAGGGGGTGTTAGGAATGGGGAAATGTGGTCATGGGGCTGTTAGGAATGGGGAAAGGTGTTCATGGGGGTTTTAGGAATAGGGAATGTTGGTCATGGGGGTGTTAGGAATAGGGAATGTTGGTCATGGGGGTTTTAGGAATAGGGAAAGGTTGTCATGGGAGTGTGAGGAATAGGGAATGTTGGTAATGGGGGAGTTAGGAATTGGGAAAGATGGTCATGGGGGTGTTAGAAATGGTGAAAGTTGGTAAGTGGGTGTTAGGAATGGGGAAAGGTGGTCCTAGGAGTGAAAGGAATGGGGAAAGGTGGTCATGTGGGTGTTAGGAAAAGGGAAAGTTTGTCATAGGGGTGTTAGAAATGGGGAACGGTGGTCATGGGGCGGTTAGGAACAGGGACAGGTGGTCACGGGGTGTGAGGAATGGGGAAAGGTGGTCATGAGTCTTAGGAATGGGGAAAGCTGGTCATGTGGGTTTGAGGAATGCGGAAAGGTGGTCATGGGGGTCTTAGGAAAGGGGAAAGATGGTCATGGGGGTGTTAGGAATGGGGAAAGGTGGTGATGGTGGTGTTAGGAATGGGGATAGGTGGTCACAGGGGGTGTTAGGAATGGGGAAAGCTGGTCATGGGGTGTTAGAAATGGGGAAATGTGGTCATGTGGGTGTTAGGAACGGGGATAGGTGTTCATGGGGGTGTTGGGAATGGGAAATGGTGGTCCTAGGGGTGAAAGGAATGGGGAAAGGTGGTCATGGGTTGTTAGAAACAGGGAAAGTTGGTCATAGGGGTGTTAGAAATGGGGAATGGAGGTCATGGGGCGGATAGGAACAGCGAAAGCTGGTCATGAGGTGTTAGGAATGGGGACAGGTGGTCGTGGGGATTTACAAATGGGGAAAGGTGGTGATGGTGGTGTTAGAAATGGGGATAGGTGCTAACAGGGGTTGTTAGGAATGGGGAAAGTTGGTATGTCGGTGATAGCAATTGGGAAATGTGTTCATGGGGTTCTTAGGAATGGGGCAAGTTGGTCATATGGGTGTTAGGAATATAGAATGTTGGTAATGGGGGTGTTAGGAATAGGGAAAAGTTGTCATGGGAGTATGAGGAGTAGGGAATATTGGTAATGGGGGTGTTAGGAATAGGGAAAGGTTGTCATGGGAGTGTGAGGAATAGGGAATGTTGGTAATGGGGGTGTTAGGTATTGGGAAAGATGGTCATGGGGGTGTTAGAAATGGTGAAAGTTGGTAAGTGGGTGTTAGGAATGGGGAAAGGTGGTCCTAGGGGTGTCAGGAATGGGGAAAGGTGGTCATGGGGTGTTAGAAATGGGGAAATGTGGTCATGGGAGTGTCAGGAATGGGGAAAGGTGGTCATGCGGTGTTAGAAATGGGGAAATGTGGTCATGGGGGTGTTAGGAATGGGGAAAGGTGTTCATGGGGGTGTTAGGAATGGGGAATGGTGGTCATGGGGGTGTTAGGAATAGGGAAAAGTCGTCATGGGAGTATGAGGAATAGGAAATGTTGGTAATGGGGTGTTAGGAATGGGGAAAGGTAGTCATGTGGGTGTCAGGAATGGGGAAAGGTGGTCATGGGGGTGTTAGGAATGGGGAAAGGTGGTCCTAGGGGTGAAAGGAATGCGGAAATGTGGTCAGGGGGGTGTTAGGAACAGGGAAAGTTGGTCATAGGGGTGTTAGAAATGGGGAATGGTGGTCATGGGACGGTTAGGATCAGGGAAAGCTGGTCACGGGGTGTTAGGAATGGGGAAAGGTGGTCATGTGGTTTTGAGGAATGTGGAAAGATGGTCCTGTGGATGTTAGAAATGGGGAAAGGTGGTGATGGTGGTGTTAGGAATGGGGATAGGTGGTCACAGGGGGTGCTAGGAATGGGGATAGTTGGTATGTGTGTGATAGCAATTGGGAAATGTGTTCATGGGGTTGTTAGGAATGGGAAAAGTTGGTCATGGGGGTGTTAGGAAGAGGGAATGTTGGTAATAGGGGTGTTAGGGATAGGGAAAGGTTGTCATGGGTGTGTCAGGAATAGGGAATGTTGGTAATGGGTGTGTTAGGAATTGGGAAAGATGGTCATGGGGGTGTTAGACATGGTGAAAGTTGGTAAGTGGGTGTTAGGAATGGGGAAAGGTAGTCATGTGTGTGTCAGGAATGGGGAAAGGTGGTCATGGGGTGTTAGAAATGGGGAAATGTGGTCATGGGGGTGTTAGGAATGGGGAAAGGTGGTTATGTGGGTGTTAGGAATCGGGAAATGTAGTCATGTGGGTGTCAGGAATGGAGAAAAGTGGTCATGGGGTGTTAGAAATGGGGAAAGGTGGTCATGGGGGCGGTAGGAATGGAGAAAGGTAGTAATGGGTGTGTTAGGAATGGGGAAAGGTGGTATGTGGTGTTAGAAATGGAGAATGGTGGTCATGGGGGTGTTATGAATTGGGAAAAGTGGTCATGGGGGTGGTAGGAATGGAGGAAGGTAGTCATGGGGGTGTTAGGAATGGGGAAAGGCGGTCCTGGGCGTGTTAGGAATGGGGAAAGGTGGTCCTAGGTGTGAAAGGAATGGGGAAATGTGGTCATGGGGGTGTTAGGAACAGGGAAAGTTGGTCATAGGGGTGTTAGAAATGGGGAACGGTGGTCATGGGGTGGTTAGGAACAGGGAAAGGTGATCACGGGGTGTTAGGAATGGGGAAAGGTGGTCACGAGTGTTAGGAATGGGAAAAGATTGTCATGGGGGTGTTAGGAATGGGGAAAGCTGGTATGTGTGTGATAGGAATTGGGACAGGTTGTCATGGGGATGTTAGAAATGGGGAAAGGTGGTGATGGTGGTGTTAGGAATGGGGATAGGTGGTCACAGGGGGTGTTAGGAATGGGGAAAGCTGGTCAGGGGGTGTTAGAAATGGGGATATCTGGTCATGGGGGTGTCAGGAATGGGGAAAGGTGGTCATGGGGGTGTTAGGAATAGGGAATGTTGGTCATGGGGGTGTTAGGAATAGGGAATGTTGGTCATGGGGGTGTTATGAATAGGGAAAGATGGTCATGGGGGTGTTAGGAACAGGGAAAGTTGGTCATAGGGGTGTTAGAAATGGGAAATGGTGGTCATGGGGCGGATAGGAACAGCGAAAGCTGGTCATGGGGTGTTAGGAATGGGGAAAGGTGGTGATGGTGGTGTTAGAAATGGGGATAGGTGCAAACAGGGGTTGTTATGAATGGGGAAAGTTGGTATGTCGGTGATAGCAATTGGGAAATGTGTTCATGGGGTTCTTAGGAATCGGGCGAGTTGGTCATAGGGGTGTTAGGAATATGGAATGTTGGTAATGGGGGTGTTAGGAACAGGGAAAGGTTGTCATGGGAGTGTGAGGAATAGGAAATGTTGGTAATGGGGGTGTTAGGAATTGGGAAAGATGGTCATGGGGGTGTTAGAAATGGTGAAAGTTGGTAAGTGGGTGTTAGGAATGGGGAAAGGTAGTCATGTGGATGTCAGGAATGGGGAAAGGTGGTCATGGGGTGTTGGAAATGGGGAAATGTGGTCATGAGGGTGTTAGGAATGGGGAAAGGTGTTCACGGGGTTGTTAGGAATGGGGAAAGGTGGTCATGGGGCTGTTAGGAATGGGGAAAGGTGGTCATGGGGGTGTTAGAAATGCGGAATGGTGGTCATGTGCGTGTTAGGAATCGGGAAATGTAGTCATGTGGGTGTCAGGAATGGAGAAAAGTGTTCATGGGGTGTTAGAAATGGGGAATGGTGGTCATGGGGGTGTTAGGAATAGGGAAAAGTCGTCATGGGAGTATGAGGAATAGGGAATGTTGGTAATGGGGGTGTTAGGAATAGGGAAAGGTTGTCATGGGAGTGTGAGGAATAGGGAATGTTGGTAATGGGGGTGTTAGGAATTGGGAAAGATGGTCATGGGGGTGTTAGAAATGGTGAAAGTTGGTAAGTGGGTGTTAGGAATGGGGAAAGGTAGTCATGTGGGTGTCAGAAATGGGGAAAGGTGGTCATGGGGTGTTAGAAATAGGGAAATGTAGTCATGGTGGTGTTAGGAATGGGGAAAGGTGTTCCAGGGGTTGTTAGGAATGGGAAAAGGTGGTCCTGGGGGTGTTAGGAATGGGGAAAGGTGGTCCTAGGGGTGAAAGGAATGGGGAAAGGTGGTCATGGGGTTGTTAGGAACAGGGAAAGTTGGTCATAGGGGTGTTAGAAATGGGGAATGGTGGTCATGGGGCGGATAGGAACAGCGAAAGCTGGTCATGGGGTGTTAGGAATGGGGACTGGTGGTCGTGGGGATGTTAGGAATGGGGACAGGAGGTCATGGGGGTGTTAGAAATGGGGACAGGTGGTCAAGGGGATGTTAGAAATGGGGAAAGGTGGTCATGGAGGTGTTAGAAATGGGGATAGGAGCTAACAGGGGTTGTTAGGAATGGGGAAAGTTGGTATGTCGGTGATAGCAATTGGGAAATGTGTTCATGGGGTTCTTAGGAATGGGGCAAGTTGGTCATATGGGTGTTAGGAATATAGAATGTTGGTAATGGGGGTGTTAGGAATAGGGAAAAGTTGTCATGGGAGTATGAGGAATAGGGAATGTTGGTAATGGGAGTGTTAGGAATAGGGAAAGGTTGTCATGGGAGTGTGAGGAATAGGGAATGTTGGTAATGGGGGTGTTAGGTATTGGGAAAGATGGTCATGGGGGTGTTAGAAATGGTGAAAGTTGGTAAGTGGGTGTTAGGAATGGGGAAAGGTGGTCCTGGGGGTGTTAGGAATGGGGAAAGGTGGTCCTAGGGGTGAAAGGAATGGGGAAAGGTGGTCATGGGTTGTTAGAAACAGGGAAAGTTGGTCATAGGGGTGTTAGAAATGGGGAATGGAGGTCATGGGGCGGATAGGAACAGCGAAAGCTGGTCATGAGGTGTTAGGAATGGGGACAGGTGGTCGTGGGGTGTGAGAAATGGGGACAGGTGGTCATGGGGGTGTTAGAAATGGGGAAAGGTGGTGATGGTGGTGTTAGAAATGGGGATAGGTGCTAACAGGGGTTGTTAGGAATGGGGAAAGTTGGTATGTCGGTGATAGCAATTGGGAAATGTGTTCATGGGGTTCTTAGGAATGGGGCAAGTTGGTCATATGGGTGTTAGGAATATAGAATGTTGGTAATGGGGGTGTTAGGAATAGGGAAAAGTTGTCATGGGAGTATGAGGAGTAGGGAATATTGGTAATGGGGGTGTTAGGAATAGGGAAAGGTTGTCATGGGAGTGTGAGGAATAGGGAATGTTGGTAATGGGGGTGTTAGGAATTGGGAAAGATGGTCATGGGGGTGTTAGAAATGGTGAAAGTTGGTAAGTGGGTGTTAGGAATGGGGAAAGGTGGTCCTAGGGGTGTCAGGAATGGGGAAAGGTGGTCATGGGGTGTTAGAAATGGGGAAATGTGGTCATGGGAGTGTCAGGAATGGGGAAAGGTGGTCATGGGGTGAGTGAAATGGGGAAATGTGGTCATGGGGGTGTTAGGAATGGGGAAAGGTGTTCATGGGGGTGTTAGGAATGGGGAATGGTGGTCATGGGGGTGTTAGGAATAGGGAAAAGTCGTCATGGGAGTATGAGGAATAGGGAATGTTGGTAATGGGGGTGTTAGGAATTGGGAAAGGTAGTCATGTGGGTGTCAGGAATGGGGAAAGGTGGTCATGGGGGTGTTAGGAATGGGGAAAGGTGGTCCTAGGAGTGAAAGGAATGGGGAAATGTGGTCATGGGGGTGTTAGGAACAGGGAAAGTTGGTCATAGGGGTGTTAGAAATGGGGAATGGTGGTCATGGGGCGGTTAGGAACAGGGAAAGCTGGTCACGGGGTGTCAGGAATGGGGAAAGGTGGTCATGTGGTTTTGAGGAATGTGGAAAGATGGTCCTGTGGATGTTAGAAATGGGGAAAGGTGGTGATGGTGGTGTTAGGAATGGGGATAGGTGGTCACAGGGGGTGCTAGGAATGGGGATAGTTGGTATGTGTGTGATAGCAATTGGGAAATGTGTTCATGGGGTTGTTAGGAATGGGAAAAGTTGGTCATGGGGGTGTTAGGAAGAGGGAATGTTGGTAATAGGGGTGTTAGGGATAGGGAAAGGTTGTCATGGGTGTGTCAGGAATAGGGAATGTTGCTAATGGGGGTGTTAGGAATGGGGAAAGGTAGTCATGTGGGTGTCAGGAATGGGGAAAGGTGGTCATGGGGGTGTTAGGAATGGGGAAGGATGATCCTGGGCGTTTTAGGAATTGGGAAAGGTGGTCCTAGGGGTGAAACGAATGCGGAAATGTGGTCATGGGGGTGTTAGGAACAGGGAAAGTTGGTCATAGGGGTGTTAGAAATGGGGAATGGTGGTCATTGGGCGGTTAGCATCAGGGAAAGCTGGTCACGGGGTGTTAGGAATGGGGAAAGGTGGTCATGTGGTTTTGAGGAATGTGGGAAGATGGTCCTGTGGATGTTAGAAATGGGGAAAGGTAGTGATGGTGGTGTTAGGAATGAGGATAGGTGGTCACAGGGGGTGCTAGGAATGGGGAAAGTTGATATGTGGGTGATAGCAATTGGGAAATGTGTTCATGGGGTTGTTAGGAATAGGGAATGTTGGTCATGGGGGTGTTAGGAATAGGGAAAGATGGTCATGGGGGTGTTAGAAATGGTGAAAGTTGGTAAGTGGGTGTTAGGAATGGGGAAAGGTAGTCATGTGGGTGTCAGAAATGGGGAAAGGTGGTCATGGGGTGTTAGAAATAGGGAAATGTGGTCATGGTGGTGTTAGGAATGGGGAAAGGTGTTCCAGGGGTTGTTAGGAATGGGAAAAAGTGGTCATGGGGGTGTTAGGAATGGGGAAAGGTGGTCATGGGGGTGGTAGGAATGGAGGAAGGTGGTCACGGGTGTGTTAGGAATGGGGAAAGGTGGTATGTTGGTGTTAGAAATGGGAAATGGTGGTCATGGGGGTGTTTGGAATTGGGAAAGGTGGTCATGGGGGTGGTAGGAATGGAGGAAGGTAGTCATGGGGGTGTTAGGAATGGGGAAAGGCGTTCCTGGGCGTGTTAGCAATGGGGAAAGGTGGTCCTAGGGGTGAAAGGAATGGGGAAATGTGTACATGGAGGTGTTAGAAACAGGGAAAGTTGGTCATAGGGGTGTTAGAAATGGGGAATGGTTGTCATGGGGCGGTTAGGAACAGGGAAAGCAGGTCACGAGTGTTAGGAATGGGGAAAGCTGGTCATGTGGGTTTGAGGAATGTGGAAAGATGGACATGGGGGTGTTAGGAATGGGGACAGGTGGTCATGGGGATGTTAGAAATGGGGAAAGGTGGTGATGGTGGTGTTAGGAATGGGGAAAGGTGTTCAAGGGGTTGTTAGGAATGGGGAAAGGTGGTCATGGGGATGTTAGGAATGGGGAAAGGTGTTCATGGCGGTGTTAGAAATGTGGAATGCTGGTCATGTGGGTGTCAGGAATGGAGAAAAGTGGTCATGGGGTGTTAGAAATGGGGAAAGGTGGTCATGGGGGTGGTAGGAATGGAGAAAGGTGGTCATGGGTGTGTTAGGAATGGGGAAAGGTGGTATGTTTGTGTTAGAAATGCGGAATGGTGGTCATGGGGGTGTTAGGAATGGGAAATGGTGGTCATGGAGGTGGTAGAAATGGAGGAAGGTGGTCATGTGGGTTTGAGGAATGTGGAAAGGTGGTCATGGGGGTGTTAGGAATGGGGAAAGATTGTCATGGGGGTGTTAGGAATGGGGAAAGGTAGTATGTGGTTGTTAGGAATGGGGACAGGTGGTCATGGGGTTGTTAGAAATGGGGAAGGTGGTGATGGTGGTGTTAGGAATGGGGATAGGTGGTCACAGGGGGTGTTAGGAATGGGTAAAGCTGGTCATGGGGTGTTAGAAATGGGGAAATGTGGTGATGGGTGTGTTAGGAATGGTTAAAGGTGGTCATGGGGATGTTAGGAATGGGGAAAGGTGGTGATGGTGGTGTTAGAAATGGGGAAATGTGGTCATGGAGGTGTTAGAAATGGGGAAAGGTGTTCATGGGGGTTTTAGGAATAGGGAATGTTGGTCATGGGGGTGTTAGCAATTGGGAAAGGTGGTCATGGGGGTGTTAGGAATAGGGAATGTTGGTCATGGGGGTGTTAGGAATAGGGAATGTTGGTAATGGGGGTTTTAGGAATAGGGAAAGGTTGTCATGGGAGTGTGAGGAATAGGGAATGTTGGTAATGGGGGAGTTAGGAATTGGGAAAGATGGTCATGGGGGTGTTAGAAATGGTGAAAGTTGGTAAGTGGGTGTTAGGAATGGGGAAAGGTGGTCCTAGGGGTGATAGGAATGGGGAAAGGTGGTCATGTGGGTGTTAGGAAAAGGGAAAGTTTGTCATAGGCGTGTTAGAAATGGGGAACGGTGGTCATGGGGCGGTTAGGAACAGGGACAGGTGGTCACGGGGTGTTAGGAATGGGGAAAGGTGGTCATGAGGGTTAGGAATGGGGAAAGCTGGTCATGTCGGTTTGAGGAATGTGCAAAGGTGGTCATGGGGTTCTTAGGAAAGGGGAAAGATGGTCATGGGGGTGTTAGGAATGGGGAAAGGTGGTGATGGTGGTGTTAGAAATGGGGATGGGTGGTCACAGGGGGTGTTAGGAATGGGCAAAGATGGTGATGGGGTGTTATAAATGGGGAAATGTGGTCATGGGGGTGTTAGGAATGGGGAAAGGTGTTCATGGGGGTTTTAGGAATGGGAAATGGTGATCATGGGTGGTGTTAGGAATAGGGAAAAGTCGTCATGGGAGTATGAGGAATAGGGAATGTTGGTAATGGGGGTGTTAGCAATTGGGAAAGGTGGTCATGGGGGTGTTAGGAATAGGGAATGTTGGTCATGGGGGTGTTAGGAATAGGGAATGTTGGTAATGGGGGTTTTAGGAATAGGGAAAGGTTGTCATGGGAGTGTGAGGAATAGGGAATGTTGGTAATGGGGGAGTTAGGAATTGGGAAAGATGGTCATGAGGGTGTTAGAAATGGTGAAAGTTGGTAAGTGGGTGTTAGGAATGGGGAAAGGTGGTCCTAGGGGTGAAAGGAATGGGGAAAGGTGGTCATGTGGGTGTTAGGAAAAGGGAAAGTTTGTCACAGGGGTGTTAGAAATGGGGAACGGTGGTCATGGGGCGGTTAGGAACAGGGACAGGTGGTCACGGGGTGTTAGGAATGGGGAAAGGTGGTCATGAGTGTTAGGAATGGGGAAAGCTGGTCATGTGGGTTTGAGGAATGTGGAAAGGTGGTCATGGGGTTCTTAGGAAAGGGGAAAGATCGTCATGGGGGTGTTAGGAATGGGGAAAGGTAGTGATGGTGGTGTTAGGAATGGGGATGGGTGGTCACAGGGGGTGTTAGGAATGGGCAAAGATGGTGATGGGGTGTTATAAATGGGGAAATGTGGTCATGGGGGTGTTAGGAATGGGGAAAGGTGTTCATGGGGGTATTAGGAATGGGAAATGGTGGTCATGGGTGGTGTTAGGAATAGGGAAAAGTCGTCATGGGAGTATGAGGAATAGGGAATGTTGGTAATGGGGGTGTTAGCAATTGGGAAAGGTGGTCATGGGGGTATTAGAAATGGTGAAAGTTGGTAAGTGGGTGTTAGGAATGGGGAAAGGTAGTCATGTGGGTGTCGGAAATGGGGAAAGGTAGTCATGGGGTGTTAGAAATAGGGAAATGTGGTCATGGTGGTGTTAGGAATGGGGAAAGGTGTTCCAGGGGTTGTCAGGAATGGGAAAAAGTGGTCATGGGGGTGTTAGAAATGGGGAAAGGTGGTCATGGGGGTGGTAGGAATGGAGGAAGGTGGTCACGGGTGTGTTAGGAATGGGGAAAAGTGGTATGTTGGTTTTAGAAATGGGAAATGTGGTCATGAGGGTGTTAGGAATGGGGAAAGGTGTTCAAGGGGTTGTTAGGAATGGGGAAAGGTGGTCATGGGGATGTTAGGAATGGGGAAAGGTGTTCATGGCGGTGTTAGAAATGTGGAATGGTGGTCATGGGGGTGTTAGGAATGGGGAAAGGTGGTCATGGAGGTGGTAGAAATGGAGGAAGGTGGTCATGGGGGTGTTAGGAATGTGGAAAGGCGGTCCTGGGGGTGTTAGGAAAGGGGAAAAGTGGTCCTAGGGGTGAAAGGAATGGAGTAAAGTGGTCATAGGGGTGTTAGGAACAGGGAAAGTTGGTGATAGGGGTGTTAGAAATGGGGAACGGTGGTCATGGGGTGGTTAGGAACAGGGAAAGTTGATCACTGGGTGTTAGGAATGGGGAAAAGTGGTCAAGAGTGTTAGGAATGCGGAAAGCTGGTCATGTGGGTTTGAGGAATGTGGAAAGGTGGTCATGGGGGTGTTAGGAATGGGGAAAGATTGTCATGGGGGTGTTAGGAATGGGGAAAGGTAGTATGTGGTTGTTAGGAATGGGGACAGGTGGTCATGGGGTTGTTAGAAATGGGGAAGGTGGTGATGGTGGTGTTAGGAATGGGGATAGGTGGTCACACGGGGTGTTAGGAATGGTTAAAGGTGGTCATGGGGATGTTAGGAATGGGGAAAGGTGGTATGTTGGTGTTAGAAATCGGGAAAGGTGGTGATGGTGGTGTTAGAAATGGGGAAATGTGGTCATGGGGGTGTTAGAAATGGGGAAAGGTGTTCATGGGGGTTTTAGGAATAGGGAATGTTGGTCATGGGGGTGTTAGCAATTGGGAAAGGTGGTCATGGGGGTGTTAGGAATAGGGAATGTTGGTCATGGGGGTGTTAGGAATAGGGAATGTTGGTAATGGGGGTTTTAGGAATAGGGAAAGGTTGTCATGGGAGTGTGAGGAATAGGGAATGTTGGTAATGGGGGAGTTAGGAATTGGGAAAGATGGTCATGGGGGTGTTAGAAATGGTGAAAGTTGGTAAGTGGGTGTTAGGAATGGGGAAAGGTGGTCCTAGGGGTGAAAGGAATGGGGAAAGGTGGTCATGTGGGTGTTAGGAAAAGGGAAAGTTTGTCATAGGGGTGTTAGAAATGGGGAACGGTGGTCATGGGGCGGTTAGGAACAGGGACAGGTGGTCACGGGGTGTTAGGAATGGGGAAAGGTGGTCATGAGTGTTAGGAATGGGGAAAGCTGGTCATGTGGGTTTGAGGAATGTGGAAAGGTGGTCATGGGGTTCTTAGGAAAGGGGAAAGATGGTCATGGGGGTGTTAGGAATGGGCAAAGATGGTGATGGGGTGTTTGAAATGGGGAAATGTGGTCATGGGGGTGTTAGGAATGGGGAAAGGTGTTCATGGGGGTTTTAGGAATGGGAAATGGTGGTCATGGGTGGTGTTAGGAATAGGGAAAAGTCATCATGGGAGTATGAGGAATAGGAAATGTTGGTAATGGTGGTGTTAGCAATTGGGAAAGGTGGTCATGGGGGTGTTAGAAATGGTGAAAGTTGGTAAGTGGGTGTTAGGAATGGGGAAAGGTAGTCATGTGGGTGTCGGAAATGGGGAAAGGTGGTCATGGGGTGTTAGAAATAGGGAAATGTGGTCATGGTGGTGTTAGGAATGGGGAAAGGTGTTCAAGGGGTTGTTAGGAATGGAGAAAAGTGGTCATCGGGTGTTAGAAATGGGGAAAGGTGGTCATGGGGGTGGTAGGAATGGAGAAAGGTGGTCATGGGTGTGTTAGGAATGGGGAAAGGTGGTATGTTTGTGTTAGAAATGCGGAATGGTGGTCATGGGGGTGTTAGGAATGGGGAAAGGTGGTCATGGAGTTGGTAGAAATGGAGGAAGGTGGTCATGGGGGTGTTAGGAATGTGGAAAGGCGGTCCTGGGGGTGTTAGGAAAGGGGAAAAGTGGTCCTAGGGGTGAAAGGAATGGAGTAAAGTGGTCATAGGGGTGTTAGGAACAGGGAAAGTTGGTGATAGGGGTGTTAGAAATGGGGAACGGTGGTCATGGGGTGGTTAGGAACAGGGAAAGTTGATCACTGGGTGTTAGGAATGGGGAAAAGTGGTCAAGAGTGTGAGGAATGCGGAAAGATGGTCATGTGGGTTTGAGGAATGTGGAAAGGTGGACCTGGGGGTGTTAGGAATGGGGAAAGATTGTCATGGGGGTGTTAGGAATGGGGAAAGGTAGTATGTGGGTGTTAGGAATGGGGACAGGTGGTCATGGGGTTGTTAGAAATGGGGAAGGTGGTGATGGTGGTGTTAGGAATGGGGATAGGTGGTCACAGGGGGTGTTAGGAATGGGTAAAGCTGGTCAGGGGGTGTTAGAAATGGGGAAATGTGGTGATAGGTGTGTTAGGAATGGTTAAAGGTGGTCATGGGGGTTTTAGGAATAGGGAATGTTGGTCATGGGGGTGTTAGCAATTGGGAAAGGTGGTCATGGGGGTGTTAGGAATAGGGAATGTTGGTCATGGGGGTGTTAGGAATAGGGAATGTTGGTAATGGGGGTGTTAGGAATAGGGAAAGGTTGTCATGGGAGTGTGAGGAATAGGGAATGTTGGTAATGGGGGAGTTAGGAATTGGGAAAGATGGTCATGGGGGTGTTAGAAATGGTGAAAGTTGGTAAGTGGGTGTTAGGAATGGGGAAAGGTGGTCCTAGGGGTGAAAGGAATGGGGAAAGGTGGTCATGTGGGTGTTAGGAAAAGGGAAAGTTTGTCATAGGGGTGTTAGAAATGGGGAACGGTGGTCATGGGGCGGTTAGGAACAGGGAAAGGTGATCACGGGGTGTTAGGAATGGGGAAAGGTGGTCACGAGTGTTAGGAATGGGGAAAGCTGGTCATGTGGGTTTGAGGAATGTGGAAAGGTGGTCATGGGGTTCTTAGGAAAGGGGAAAGATGGTCATGGGGGTGTTAGGAATGGGGAAAGGTGGTGATGGTGGTGTTAGGAATGGGGATGGGCGGTCACAGGGGGTGTTAGGAATGGGCAAAGATGGTGATGGGGTGTTAGAAATGGGGAAATGTGGTCATGGGGGTGTTAGGAATGGGGAAAGGTGTTCATGGGGGTTTTAGGAATGGGAAATGGTGGTCATGGGTGGTGTTAGGAATAGGGAAAAGTCGTCATGGGAGTATGAGGAATAGGGAATGTTGGTAATGGGGGTGTTAGCAATTGGGAAAGGTGGTCATGGGGGTGTTAGAAATGGTGAAAGTTGGTAAGTGGGTGTTAGGAATGGGAAAGGTAGTCATGTGGGTGTCAGAAATGGGGAAAGGTGGTCATGGGGTGTTAGAAATAGGGAAATGTGGTCATGGGGGTGTTAGGAATGGGGAAAGGTGGTCATGGTGGTGTTAGGAATGGGGAAAGGTGTTCCAGGGGTTGTCAGGAATGGGAAAAAGTGGTCATGGGGGTGTTAGGAATAGGGAAATGTTTTCATGGGAGTGTGAGGAATAGGGAATGTTGGTAATGGGTGTGTTAGGAATTGGGAAAGATGGTCATGGGGGTGTTAGACATGGTGAAAGTTGGTAAGTGGATGTTAGGAATGGGGAAAGGTAGTCATGTGTGTGTCAGGAATGGGGAAAGGTGGTCATGGGGTGTTAGAAATGGGGAAATGTGGTCATGGGGGTGTTAGGAATGGGGAAAGGTGGTTATGTGGGTGTTAGGAATCGGGAAATGTAGTCATGTGGGTGTCAGGAATGGAGAAAAGTGGTCATGGGGTGTTAGAAATGGGGAAAGGTGGTCATGGGGGCGGTAGGAATGGAGAAAGGTAGTAATGGGTGTGTTAGGAATGGGGAAAGGTGGTATGTTTGTGTTAGAAATGGGGAATGGTGGTCATGGGGTGTTAGAAATAGGGAAATGTGGTCATGGTGGTGTTAGGAATGGGGAAAGGTGTTCCAGGGGTTGTCAGGAATGGGAAAAACTGGTCATGGGGGTGTTAGGAATGGGGAAAGGTGGTCATGGGGGTGGTAGGAATGGAGGAAGGTGGTCACGGGTGTGTTAGGAATGGGGAAAAGTGGTATGTTGGTTTTAGAAATGGGAAATTGTTGTCATGGGGGTGTTTGGAATTGGGAAAGGTGGTCATGGGGTGGTAGGAATGGGGAAAGGTGTTCAAGGGGTTGTTAGGAATGGGGAAAGGTGGTCATGGGGGTAGTAGGAATGGAGGAAGGTGGTCGTGGGTGTGTCAGGAATGGGGAAAGGTGGACATCGGAGTGTTAGGAATGGGGAAAGTTGGTATGTGGGTGATAGCATTTGGGAAATGTGTTCATGGGGTTGTTAGGAATGGGGAAAATTGGTCATGGGGGTGTTAGGAATAGGGAATGTTGGTAATGGGGGTGTTAGGAATAGGGAAATGTTGTCATGGGAGTGTGAGGAATAGGGAATGTTGGTAATGGGTGTGTTAGGAATTGGGAAAGATGGTCATGGGGGTGTTAGACATGGTGAATGTTGGTAAGTGGATGTTAGGAATGGGGAAAGGTAGTCATGTGTCTGTCAGGAATGGGGAAAGGTGGTCATGGGATGTTAGAAATGGGGAAATGTGGTCATGGGGGTGTTAGGAATGGGGAAAGGTGGTTATGTGGGTGTTAGGAATCGGGAAATGTAGTCATGTGGGTGTCAGGAATGGAGAAAAGTGGTCATGGGGTGTTAGAAATGGGGAAAGGTGGTCATGTGGGCGGTAGGAATGGAGAAAGGTAGTAATGGGTTTGTTAGGAATGGGGAAAGGTGGTATGTTGGTGTTAGAAATGGGGAATGGTGGTCATGGGGGTGTTAGGAATTGGGAAAGGTGGTTATGGGGGTGGTAGGAATGTGGAAAGGCGGTCCTGAGCGTGTTAGGAATGGGGAAAGGTGGTCCTAGGTGTGAAAGGAATGGGGAAATGTGGTCATGAGGGTGTTAGGAACAAGGAAAGTTGGTCATAGGGGTGTTAGAAATGGGGAATGGTGGTCATGGGGTGGTTAGGAACAGGGAAAGGTGATCACGGGGTGTTAGGAATGGGGAAAGGTCGTCACGAGTGTTAGGAATGGGGAAAGCTGGTCATGTGGGTTTGAGGAATGTCGAAAGGTGGTCATGCGGGTGTTAGGAATGGGAAAAGATTGTCATGGGGGTGTTAGGAATGGGGAAAGCTGGTATGTGTGTGTTAGGAATTGGGACAGGTGGTCATGGGGATGTTAGAAATGGGGAAAGGTGGTCATGATGGTGTTAGGAATGGGGATAGGTGGTCAAAGGGAGTGTTAGAAATGGGGATATCTGGTCATGGGGGTGTCAGGATTGGGGAAAGGAGGTCATGGGGGTGTTAGGAATAGGGAATGTTGGTCATGGGGGTGTTAGGAATAGGGAATGTTGGTCATGGGGGTGTTATGAACAGGGAAAGATGGTCATGGCGGGTGTTAGGAATGGGAAAAAGTGGTCATAGGGGTGTTAGGAATGGGGAAAGGTGGTCATGGGGGTGGTAGGAATGGAGGAAGGTGGTCACGGGTGTGTTAGGAATGGGGAAAGGTGGTATGTTGGTGTTAGAAATGGGAAATGGTGGTCATGGGGGTGTTTGGAATTGGGAAAGGTGGTCATGGGGGTGGTAGGAATGGAGGAAGGTAGTCATGGGGGTGTTAGGAATGGGGAAAGGCGTTCCTGGGCGTGTTAGCAATGGGGAAAGGTGGTCCTAGGTGTGAAAGGAATGGGGAAATGTGTACATGGAGGTGTTAGGAACAGGGAAAGTTGGTCATAGGGGTGTTAGAAATGGGGAATGGTGGTCATGGGGCGGTTAGGAACAGGGAAAGCTGGTCACGAGTGTTAGGAATGGGGAAAGCTGGTCATGTGGGTTTGAGGAATGTGGAAAGATGGACATGGGCGTGTTAGGAATGGGGACAGGTGGTCATGGGGATGTTAGAAATGGGGAAAGGTGGTCATGAGGGTGTTAGGAATGGGGAAAGGTGTTCAAGGGGTTGTTAGGAATGGGGAAAGGTGGTCATGGGGATGTTAGGAATGGGGAAAGGTGTTCATGGGGGTGTTAGAAATGTGGAATGCTGGTCATGTGGGTGTCAGGAATGGAGAAAAGTGGTCATGGGGTGTTAGAAATGGGGAAAGGTGGTCATTGGGGTGGTAGGAATGGAGAAAGGTGGTCATGGGGGTGTTAGGAATGGGGAAAGGTGGTCATGGGGGTGTTAGGAATGTGGAAAGGCGGTCCTGGGGGTGTTAGGAAAGGGGAAAAGTGGTCCTAGGGGTGAAAGGAATGGAGTAAAGTGGTCATAGGGGTGTTAGGAACAGGGAAAGTTGGTGATAGGGGTGTTAGAAATGGGGAAAGGTGGTCATGGGGTGGTTAGGAACAGGGAACGATGATCACTGGGTGTTAGGAATGGGTAAAGCTGGTCATGGGGTGTTAGAAATGGGGAAATGTGGTGATGGGTGTGTTAGGAATGGTTAAAGGTGGTCATGGGGATGTTAGGAATGGGGAAAGGTCGTATGTTGGTATTAGAAATCGGGAAAGGTGGTGATGGTGGTGTTAGAAATGGGGAAATGTGGTCATGGGGGTGTTAGAAATGGGGAAAGGTGTTCATGGGGGTTTTAGGAATAGGGAATGTTGGTCATGGGGGTGTTAGCAATTGGGAAAGGTGGTCATGGGGGTGTTAGGAATAGGGAATGTTGGTCATGGGGGTGTTAGGAATAGGGAATGTTGGTAATGGGGGTTTTAGGAATAGGGAAAGGTTGTCATGGGAGTGTGAGGAATAGGGAATGTTGGTAATGGGGGAGTTAGGAATTGGGAAAGATGGTCATGGGGGTGTTAGAAATGGTGAAAGTTGGTAAGTGGGTGTTAGGAATGGGGAAAGGTGGTCCTAGGGGTGAAAGGAATGGGGAAAGGTGGTCATGTGGGTGTTAGGAAAAGGGAAAGTTTGTCATAGGGGTGTTAGAAATGGGGAACGGTGGTCATGGGGGTTTTAGGAATAGGGAATGTTGTTCATGGGGGTGTTAGCAATTGGGAAAGGTGGTCATGGGGGTGTTAGAAATGGGGAATGGTGGTCATCGGGTTGTTAGGAATGGGGAACGGCGGTCATGGGGGTGTTAGGATTGTGGAAAGGTGGTATGTTGGTGTTAGAAATGGGGAATGGTGGTCATGGGGGTGTTAGGAATGGGGAAAGGTTGTCATGTGGGTGTTAGGAATGGGGAAAGGTGGTCATGGGAGTGTTAGGAATGGGGAAAGGTGGTCATGGGGGTGTTAGGAATGGTGAAAGGTGGTCATGGGGGTGTTAGGAATGGTGAAAGGTGGTCACGGGGTGTTAGGAATGGGGAAGGGTTGTCATGGATGTGTTAGGAATGGGGAAAGTTGGTCATGGGGGTGTTAGGAATGGGGAAAGGTTGTCATGGGGGTGTTAGGAATGGGGAAAGGTGGTCATGGGGGTGTTAGGAATGTGGAAAGGTGGTCATGTGGGTGTTAGGAATGGGGAAATGTTTTTATGGTGTGTTAGCAATGAGGAATGGTGGTCATGGGGGTGTTAGAAATGGGGAAAGGTGGTCATGGGGGTGTTAGGAATGGGGAAAGGTGGTCATGGGGGTGTTAGGATTGGGGAAAGTTGGTATGTTGGTGTTAGAAATGGGGAATGGTGGTCATGGGGGTGTTAGGAATGGGGAAAAGAGGTTACGGGGTGTTAGGAATGGGGAAGGGTTGTCATGGATGTGTTAGGAATGGGGAAAGTTGGTCATGGGGGTGTTTGGAATGGGGACAGGTTGACATGGGGGTGTTAGGAATGGGGAAAGGTGGTCATTGGGGTGTTAGGAATGTGGAAAGGTGGTATGTGGGTGTTAGGAATGGGGAAATGTTTTTATGGTGTGTTAGCAATGAGGAATGGTGGTCATGGGGGTGTTAGAAATGGGGAAAGGTGGTCATGGGGGTGTTAGGAATGGGGAAAAGAGGTTACGGGGTGTTAGGAATGGGGAAGGGTTGTCATGGATGTGTTAGGAATGGGGAAAGTTGGTCATGGGGGTGTTAGGAATGGTGAAAGGTGGTCACAGGGGGTATTTGGAATGGTGAAAGGTGGTCACGGGGTGTTAGGAATGGGGAAGGGTTGTCATGGATGTGTTAGGAATGGGGAAAGTTGGTCATGGGGGTGTTTGGAATGGGAAATGGTGGTCACGGGGGTGATGGGAAAGGGGAAAGGTAGTATGTGTGTGTTACGAATGGGGAAAGGTGGTATGTGGCTGTTAGAAATGGCGAAATGTTATCATGGGTGTTTTAGGAATGGTGAAGGTGGTCATGTGGGTGTTCAGAATGGGGAAAGTTGGTGCGTGGGTGTTAGGAATGGGGAAAGGTAGTCATGTGGGTGTCAGGAATGGGGAAAGGTGGTCATGGGGTTGTTAGAAATGGGGAAAGATGGTCATGGGGGTGTTAAGAATGGGGAAATATTTTTATAGTCTGTTGGCAATGGGGAAAGGTGGTCATGGGGGTGTTAGAAATGGGGAATGGTGGTCATCGGGTTGTTAGGAATGGGGAACGACGGTCATGGGGGTGTTAGGATTGTGGAAAGGTGGTATGTTGGTGTTAGAAATGGGGAATGGTGGTCATGGGGGTGTTAGGAATGGGGAAAGGTTGTCATGTGGGTGTTAGGAATGGGGAAAGGTGGTCATGGGAGTGTTAGGAATGGGGAAAGTTGGTATGTTGGTGTTAGAAATGGGGAATGGTGGTCATGGGGGTGTTAGGAATGGGGAAAAGAGGTTACGGGGTGTTAGGAATGGGGAAGGGTTGTCATGGATGTGTTAGGAATGGGGAAAGTTGGTCATGGGGGTGTTTGGAATGGGAAATGGTGGTCATGGGGGTGATGGGAAAGGGGAAAGGTAGTATGTGTGTGTTACGAATGGGGAAAGGTGGTATGTGGCTGTTAGAAATGGCGAAATGTTATCATGGGTGTTTTAGGAATGGTGAAGGTGGTCATGTGGGTGTTCAGAATGGGGAAAGTTGGTGCGTGGGTGTTAGGAATGGGGAAAGGTAGTCATGTGGGTGTCAGGAATGGGGAAAGGTGGTCATGGGGTTGTTAGAAATGGGGAAAGATGGTCATGGGGGTGTTAAGAATGGGGAAAGTTGGTCATGGGGGAGTTAGAAATGGGGAAAGGTGGTCATGTGAGAGTTAGAAATGGGGAAAGGTGGTTATTGGGGTGTTAGGAATGTGGGAAGATGGTATGTGGGTGTTAGGAATGGGGAAATGTTTTTATAGTCTGTTAGCAATGGGGAAAGGTGGTCATGGGAATGTTAGAAATGGGGAATGGTGGTCATCGGGTTGTTAGGAATAGGGAACGGCGGTCATGGGGGTGTTAGGATTGTGGAAAGGTGGTATGTTGGTGTTAGAAATGGGGAATGGTGGTCATGGGGGTGTTAGGAATGGGGAAAAGAGGTTACGGGGTGTTAGGAATGGGGAAGGGTTGTCATGGATGTGTTAGGAATGGGGAAAGTTGGTCATGGGGGTGTTTGGAATGGGAAATGGTGGTCACGGGGGTGATGGGAAAGGGGAAAGGTAGTATGTGTGTGTTACGAATGGGGAAAGGTGGTATGTGGCTGTTAGAAATGGCGAAATGTTATCATGGGTGTTTTAGGAATGGTGAAGGTGGTCATGTGGGTGTTCAGAATGGGGAAAGTTGGTGCGTGGGTGTTAGGAATGGGGAATGGTAGTCATGTGGGTGTCAGGAATGGGGAAAGGTGGTCATGGGGTTGTTAGAAATGGGGAAAGATGGTCATGGGGGTGTTAAGAATGGGGAAAGTTGGTCATGGGGGAGTTAGGAATGGGGAAAGGTGGTCATGTGAGAGTTAGAAATGGGGAAAGGTGGTTATTGGGGTGTTAGGAATGTGGGAAGATGGTATGTGGGTGTTAGGAAAGGGGAAATGTTTTTATAGTCTGTTAGCAATGGGGAAAGGTGGTCATGGGGGTGTTAGAAATGGGGAATGGTGGTCATCGGGTTGTTAGGAATAGGGAACGGCGGTCATGGGGGTGTTAGGATTGTGGAAAGGTGGTATGTTGGTGTTAGAAATGGGGAATGGTGGTCATGGGGGTGTTAGGAATGGGGAAAGGTTGTCATGTGGGTGTTAGGAATGGGGAAAGGTGGTCATGGGAGTGTTAGGAATGGGGAAAGTTGGTATGTTGGTGTTAGAAATGGGGAATGGTGGTCATGGGGGTGTTAGGAATGGGGAAAAGAGGTTACGGGGTGTTAGGAATGGGGAAGGGTTGTCATGGATGTGTTAGGAATGGGGAAAGTTGGTCATGGGGGTGTTTGGAATGGGAAATGGTGGTCACGGGGGTGATGGGAAAGGGGAAAGGTAGTATGTGTGTGTTAGGAATGGGGAAAGGTGGTATGTGGCTGTTAGAAATGGCGAAATGTTATCATGGGTGTTTTAGGAATGGTGAAGGTGGTCATGTGGGTGTTCAGAATGGGGAAAGTTGGTGCGTGGGTGTTAGGAATGGGGAAAGGTAGTCATGTGGGTGTCAGGAATGGGGAAAGGTGGTCATGGGGTTGTTAGAAATGGGGAAAGATGGTCATGGGGGTGTTAAGAATGGGGAAAGTTGGTCATGGGGGAGTTAGGAATGGGGAAAGGTGGTCATGTGAGAGTTAGAAATGGGGAAAGGTGGTTATTGGGGTGTTAGGAATGTGGGAAGATGGTATGTGGGTGTTAGGAATGGGGAAATGTTTTTATAGTCTGTTAGCAATGGGGAAAGGTGGTCATGGGAATGTTAGAAATGGGGAATGGTGGTCATGGGGTTGTTAGGCATTGGGAACGGGGGTCATGGGGGTGTTAGGATTGTGGAAAGGTGGTCATGTTGGTGTTAGAAATGGGGAATGGTGGTCATGGGGGTGTTAGGAATGGGGAAAAGAGGTTACGGGGTGTTAGGAATGGGGAAGGGTTGTCATGGATGTGTTAGGAATGGGGAAAGTTGGTCATGGGGGTGGTTGGAATGGGAAATGGTGGTCACGGGGGTGATGGGAAAGGGGAAAGGTAGTATGTGTGTGTTACGAATGGGGAAAGGTGGTATGTGGCTGTTAGAAATGGCGAAATGTTATCATGGGTGTTTTAGGAATGGTGAAGGTGGTCATGTGGGTGTTCAGAATGGGGAAAGTTGGTGCGTGGGTGTTAGGAATGGGGAATGGTAGTCATGTGGGTGTCAGGAATGGGGAAAGGTGGTCATGGGGTTGTTAGAAATGGGGAAAGATGGTCATGGGGGTGTTAAGAATGGGGAAAGTTGGTCATGGGGGAGTTAGGAATGGGGAAAGGTGGTCATGTGAGAGTTAGAAATGGGGAAAGGTGGTTATTGGGGTGTTAGGAATGTGGGAAGATGGTATGTGGGTGTTAGGAATGGGGAAATGTTTTTATAGTCTGTTAGCAATGGGGAAAGGTGGTCATGGGGGTGTTAGAAATGGGGAATGGTGGTCATCGGGTTGTTAGGAATAGGGAACGGCGGTCATGGGGGTGTTAGGATTGTGGAAAGGTGGTATGTTGGTGTTAGAAATGGGGAATGGTGGTCATGGGGGTGTTAGGAATGGGGAAAGGTTGTCATGTGGGTGTTAGGAATGGGGAAAGGTGGTCATGGGAGTGTTAGGAATGGGGAAAGGTGGTCATGGGGGTGTTAGGAATGGTGAAAGGTGGTCACAGGGGGTATTTGGAATGGTGAAAGGTGGTCACGGGGTGTTAGGAATGGGGAAGGGTTGTCATGGATGTGTTAGGAATGGGGAAAGTTGGTCATGGGGGTGTTTGGAATGGGGACAGGTTGACATGGGGGTGTTAGGAATGGGGAAAGGTGGTCATTGGGGTGTTAGGAATGTGGAAAGGTGGTATGTGGGTGTTAGGAATGGGGAAATGTTTTTATGGTGTGTTAGCAATGAGGAATGGTGGTCATGGGGGTGTTAGAAATGGGGAAAGGTGGTCATGGGGGTGTTAGGAATGGGGAACGGTGGTCATGGGGGTGTTAGGATTGGGGAAAGTTGGTATGTTGGTGTTAGAAATGGGGAATGGTGGTCATGGGGGTGTTAGGAATGGGGAAAAGAGGTTACGGGGTGTTAGGAATGGGGAAGGGTTGTCATGGATGTGTTAGGAATGGGGAAAGTTGGTCATGGGGGTGTTTGGAATGGGAAATGGTGGTCACGGGGGTGATGGGAAAGGGGAAAGGTAGTATGTGTGTGTTACGAATGGGGAAAGGTGGTATGTGGCTGTTAGAAATGGCGAAATGTTATCATGGGTGTTTTAGGAATGGTGAAGGTGGTCATGTGGGTGTTCAGAATGGGGAAAGTTGGTGCGTGGGTGTTAGGAATGGGGAAAGGTAGTCATGTGGGTGTCAGGAATGGGGAAAGGTGGTCATGGGGTTGTTAGAAATGGGGAAAGATGGTCATGGGGGTGTTAAGAATGGGGAAAGTTGGTCATGGGGGAGTTAGGAATGGGGAAAGGTGGTCATGTGAGAGTTAGAAATGGGGAAAGGTGGTTATTGGGGTGTTAGGAATGTGGGAAGATGGTATGTGGGTGTTAGGAATGGGGAAATGTTTTTATAGTCTGTTAGCAATGGGGAAAGGTGGTCATGGGGGTGTTAGAAATGGGGAATGGTGGTCATCGGGTTGTTAGGAATGGGGAACGGCGGTCATGGGGGTGTTAGGATTGTGGAAAGGTGGTATGTTGGTGTTAGAAATGGGGAATGGTGGTCATGGGGGTGTTAGGAATGGGGAAAGGTTGTCATGTGGGTGTTAGGAATGGGGAAAGGTGGTATATGGGTGTTAGAATTGGGGAAAGGTGTTCATGAGGGTGTTCGAAACGGTGAAAGGTGGTATGTGGGTGTTAGAAATCAGGAAAGGTGGTCATGGGGTGTTAGTAATGGGGAAAGAGGTCATGGGGTTTTCATAATGAAGGAGGTGGTCATGAAGGTGTTAGGAATGGGGAAAGGTGGTCATGGGAGTGTTAGTAATGGGGGAAAGTTGGTCATGGGAGTGTTAGGATTGGTGAAAGGTGGTCTCAGGGGGTGTTTGGAATGTGGAGAGGTGGTATGTGGGTGTTAGGAATGGGAAAAGGTGTTTACGCTGTGTGTTAGCAATGGGGAAAGGTGGTCATGGGGGTGTTTGGAATGGGGAATGGTGGTCACGGATGTGTTAGGAACGGAGAAAGGTAGTCATGGGGTTGTTAGAAATGGGGAAAGTCGGTCATGGGGGTGTTAGGATTGTGGAAAGGTGGTATGTTGGTGTTAGAAATGGGGAATGGTGGTCATGGGGGTGTTAGGAATGGGGAAAGGTTGTCATGTGGGTGTTAGGAATGGGGAAAGGTGGTATATGGGTGTTAGAATTGGGGAAAGGTGTTCATGAGGGTGTTCGAAACGGTGAAAGGTGGTATGTGGGTGTTAGAAATCAGGAAAGGTGGTCATGGGGTGTTAGTAATGGGGAAAGAGGTCATGGGGTTTTCATAATGAAGGAGGTGGTCATGAAGGTGTTAGGAATGGGGAAAGGTGGTCATGGGAGTGTTAGTAATGGGGGAAAGTTGGTCATGGGAGTGTTAGGATTGGTGAAAGGTGGTCTCAGGGGGTGTTTGGAATGTGGAGAGGTGGTATGTGGGTGTAAGGAATGGGAAAAGGTGTTTACGCTGTGTGTTAGCAATGGGGAAAGGTGGTCATGGGGGTGTTTGGAATGGGGAATGGTGGTCACGGATGTGTTAGGAACGGAGAAAGGTAGTCATGGGGTTGTTAGAAATGGGGAAAGTCGGTCATGGGGGTGTTAGGATTGGGGAAAGGTGGTATGTTGGTGTTAGAAAAGGGGAATGGTGGTCATGGGGGTGTTAGGACTCGGGAAAGGAGGTATGTGTGTGTTAGGAATGGGGAAAGGTGGTATGTGGAAGTTAGAAATGGGGAAATGTCATCATGGGTGTTTTAGGAATGGGGAAAATTGGTCATGGGGGTGTTAGGAATGGGGAAAAGTGGTCATGTGGGTGTTCAGAATGGGGAAAGGTGGTGTGTGAGTGCTAGGAATGGGGAAAGGTAGTTATGTGGGTGTCAGGAATGGGGAAAGGTCATCATGGGGTTTTTAGAAATGGGGAATGGTGGTCATGGGGGTGTTAGGAATGGGGGTGTTAGGAATGGGGAACGGTTCTCATGGGGGTGTTAGTAATGGGGAAAGTTGGTCATGAGGGTTTTTGGAACGGGGAAAGGTGGTCACGGAGTGTTAGGAATGGGGAAAGGTGGTCATTGGGGTGTTAGGAATGGGGAATGTTGGTCATGTGGGTGTCAGGAATGAGGAAAGGTGGTATGTGTGTGTCAGGAATGGGGAAAGGTGGTATGTGGCTGTCAGAAATGGTGAAATGTCGTCATGGGTATTTTAGGAATGGGGAAAGGTGGTCATGTGGGTGTTCAGAATGGGGAAAGGTGGTGTGTGTGCGTTAGGAATGGGGAAAGGTAGTCATGTGGGTGTCAGGAATGGGGAAAGGTGGTCATGGGTTGTTAGAAATGCGGAAAGGTGGTAATGGCGGTGTTAGAAATGGGGAATGTTGGTATGTGGGTGATAGCAATAGGGAAAGCTGATCATGGGGGTGTTAGTAATGGGGAATGGTGGTCATGTGTGTGTTAGGAATAGGGAAAGGTGGTATGTAGGTGTAAGAAATGGGGAAAGGTGTTCATGCAGGTGTTAGAATTGGGAAAAGTTGGTATGTGGGTGTTAGGAATCAGGAAAGCTGCTCACGGATGTTAGTAATAGGGAAAGTGGTCATGGGGTGTTCGTAATGTGGAAAATGATCATGAGGGAGTTACGAATGGGGAAAGGTGATCATGGGTGTGTTAGTAATGGGGAAAGTAGTTATGGGGTGTTCGTAATGAAGGAGGTGGTCATGAGGGTGTTAGGAATGGGGGTAGGTGGTCATAGGAGTGTTAGGAATGGGGAAAGGTGGTCACGGGGGTGTTAGGATTGGCGAAAGGTGGTCACAGGGGGTGTTTGGAATGGTGAAAGGTGGTCACGGGGTGTTAGGAATGGGGAAGCATTGTCATGGGTGTGTTAGGAATGGGGAAAGGTGGTATGTGGGTGTTAGAAATGGGGAAAGGTGCTCATGCAGATGTTAGAAATGGGGAAAGGTGGTATGTGGGTGTTAGGAATGAGGAAAGGTGGTCACGGGGTGTTAGTAATGGGGAAAGTAGTCATGGGGTGTTCGTAATGAAGGAGGTTGTCATGAGGGTGTTAGGAATGGGGGAAGGTGGTTATCGGGGTGTTAGTAATGGGGAAGGTTGGTCATGGGAGTGTTAGGAATGGGGAAAGGTGGTCACGGGGGTGTTAGGATTGGCGAAAGGTGGTCACAGGGGGTGTTTGGAATGGTGAAAGGTGGTCACAGGGTGTTAGGAATAGAAACATAGAAACATAGAAAATAGGTGCAGGAGTAGGCCATTCGGCCCTTCGAGCCTGCACCGCCATTTATTATGATCATGGCTGATCATCCAACTCAGAACCCAGCCTTCCCTCCATACCCCCTGACCCCTGTAGCCACAAGGGCCATATCTAACTTCCTTTTAAACATAGCTAATGAACTGGCCTCAACAGTTTGCTGTGGCAGAGAATTCCACAGATGTGTTAGGAATGGGGAAAGATGGTCATGGGGGTGTTAGGAATGTGGAGAGGTGGTATGTGGGGGTTGGGAATGGGGAAAGTGTTTACGCTGTGTGTTAGCAATGGGGAAAGGCTATCATGGGAGTGTTTGGAATGGGGAAAGGTGGTCACGGGGTGTTAGGAATGGGGAAGGGTTGTCATGGGTGTGTTAGGAATGGGGAAAGGTGGTCATGGGGGTGTTAGGAATGTGGAGAGGTGGTATGTGGGTGTTGGGAATGGGGAAATGTGTTTACGCTGTGTGTTAGCAATGGGGAAAGGTGGTCATGGGGGTGTTTGGAATGGGGAAAGATGGTATGTGGGTGTTAGTAATGAGGAAAGGTGGTCACGGGGTGTTAGTAATGGGGAAAGTGGTCATGGGCTGTTCGTAATGGGGAAAGTGGTCATGAGGGTGTTAGGAATGGGGAAAGGAGGTCATGGGGGTGTTAGTTATGGGGAAAGGTGGTCATGGGGGTGTTTTGAATGGTGAAAGGTGGTCACGGGGTGTTAGGATTGGCAAAAGGTGGTCACAGGGGGTGTTTGGAATGGTGAAAGGTGGTCATGGGGGTGTTAGGAATGTGAAGAGGTGGTATGTGGGTGTTGGGAATGGGGAAAGGTGTTTACGCTGTGTGTTAGCAATGGGGAAAGGTGGTCATGGGGGTGTTTGGAATGGGGAAAGGTGGTATGTGGGTGTTAGGAATGAGGAAAGGTGGTCACGGGGTGTTAGTAATGGGGAAAGTGGTCATGGGCTGTTCGTAATGGGGAAAGTGGTCATGAGGGTGTTAGGAATGGGGAAAGGAGGTCATGGGGGTGTTAGTTATGGGGAAAGGTGGTCATGGGGGTGTTTTGAATGGTGAAAGGTGGTCACGGGGTGTTAGGAATGGGGAAGGGTTGTCATGGATGTGTTAGGAATGGGGAAAGTTGGTCATGGGGGTGTTTGGATAGGGACTGGTGGTCACGTGGGTGTTGGGAATGGGGAAAGGTGGTATGTGTGTGTTACTAATAGGGAAAGGTGAAATGTGGCCATTAGGAATGGCGAAATGTCATCATGGGTGTTTTAGGAATGGTGAAGGTGGTAATGTGGGTGTTCAGAATGGGGAAAGTTGGTGTGTGGGTGTTAGGAATGGGGAAAGGAGGTCATGGGGGTGTTAGTTATGGGGAAAGTTGGTCATGGGAGTGTTAGGAATGGGGAAAGGTGGTCATGGGGGTGTTAGGAATGGTGAAAGGTGGTCACAGGGGGTGTTTTGAATGGTGAAAGGTGGTCACGGGGTGTTAGGAATGGGGAAGTGTTGTCATGGATGTGTTGGGAATGCGGAAAGTTGGTCTTGGGGGTGTTTGGAATGGAGACTGATGGTCACGGGGGTGTTGTGAATGGGGAAAGGTGGTATGTGTGTGTTACGAATAGGGAAAGGTGGTATGTGGCTGTTAGGAATAGCGAAATGTCATCTGGGTGTTTTAGGAATGGTGAAGGTGGTCATGTGAGTGTTCAGAATGGGGAAAGTTGGTGTGTGGGTGTTAGGAATGGGGAAAGGTAGTCATGTGGGTGCCAGGAATGGGGAAAGGAGGTCATGGGGTTGTTAGAAATGGGGAATGGTGGTCATGGGGGTGTTCGGAATGGGGAAAGGTTGTCATGGGGGTGCTAGGATTGGGGAAAGGTGGTCATTGGGGTGTTAGGAATGTGGAAAGGTGGTATGTGGGTGTTAGGAATGGGGAAATGTTTTTATGGTGTGTTAGCAATGGGGAAAGGTGGTCATGGGGGTGTTAGAAATGGGGAATGGTGGTCATCAGGTTGTTAGGAATGGGGAAAGGAGGTCATGGGGGTCTTAGGATTGGGGAAAGGTGGTACGTTGGTGTTGGAAATGGGGAATGGTGGTCATGGAGGTGTTACGAATGCGGAAAGTTGGTCTTGGGGGTGTTTGGAATGGAGACTGATGGTCACGGGGGTGTTGTGAATGGGGAAAGGTGGTATGTGTGTGTTACGAATAGGGAAAGGTGGTATGTGGCTGTTAGGAATAGCGAAATGTCATCTGGGTGTTTTAGGAATGGTGAAGGTGGTCATGTGAGTGTTCAGAATGGGGAAAGTTGGTGTGTGGGTGTTAGGAATGGGGAAAGGTAGTCATGTCGGTGCCAGGAATGGGGAAAGGAGGTCATGGGTTGTTAGCAATGGGGAATGGTGGTCATGGGGGTGTTCGGAATGGGGAAAGGTTGTCATGGGGGTGCTAGGATTGGGGAAAGGTGGTCATTGGGGTGTTAGGAATGTGGAAAGGTGGTATGTGGGTGTTAGGAATGGGGAAATGTTTTTATGGTGTGTTAGCAATGGGGAAAGGTGGTCATGGGGGTGTTAGAAATGGGGAATGGTGGTCATCAGGTTGTTAGGAATGGGGAAAGGAGGTCATGGGGGTCTTAGGATTGGGGAAAGGTGGTACGTTGGTGTTGGAAATGGGGAATGGTGGTCATGGAGGTGTTACGAATGCGGAAAGGTGGTCATGTGGGTGTTAGGAGTGGGGAGAGGTGTTATGTGGGTGTTAGAAATGGGGAAAGGTGTTCATGCGGGTGTTCGAAATGGGGAAAGTTGGTATGTGGGTGTTAGGAATGAGGAAAGGTGGTCACGGCGTGTTAGTAATGGGGAAAGTAGTCATGGGGTGTTCGTAATGAAGGAGGTGGTCATGAGGGTGTTAGGAATGGGGGTAGGTGGTCATAGGAGTGTTAGGAATGGGGAAAGGTGGTCACGGGGGTGTTAGGATTGGCAAAAGGTGGTCAAAGGGGGTGTTTGGAATGGTGAAAGGTGGTCACGGGGTGTTAGGAATGGGGAAGGATTGTCATGGGTGTGTTAGGAATGTGGAGAGGTGGTATGTGGGTGTTGGGAATGGGGAAAGGTGTTTACGCTGTGTGTTAGGAATGGGGAAAGGTGGTCATGGGGTGTTAGTAATGGGGAAAGTGGTCATGGGCTGTTTGTAATGGGGAAAGTGGTCATGAGGGTGTTAGGAATGGGGAAAGGAGGTCATGGGGGTGTTAGTAATGGGGAAAGTTGGTCATGGGAGTGTTAGGAATGGGGAAAGGTGGTCATGGGTGTGTTAGGAATGGTGAAAGGTGGTCACAGGGGGTGTTTTGAATGGTGAAAGGTGGTCATGGGGTGTTAGGAATGGGGAAGGGTTGTCATGGATGTGTTAGGAATGGGAAAAGTTGGTCATGGGGGTGTTTGGATAGGGACTGGTGGTCACGGGGGTGTTGGGAATGGGGAAAGGTGGTATGTGTGTGTTACTAATAGGGAAAGGTGAAATGTGGCCATTAGGATTGGCGAAATGTCATCATGGGTGTTTTAGGAATGGTGAAGGTGGTCATGTGGGTGTTCAGAATGGGGAAAGTTGGTGTGTGGGTGTTAGGAATGGGGAAAGGAGGTCATGGGGGTGTTAGTTATGGGGAAAGTTGGTCATGGGAGTGTTAGGAATGGGGAAAGGTGGTCATGGGGGTGTTTGGAATGGGGAAAGGTGGTATGTGGGTGTTAGGAATGAGGAAAGGTGGTCACGGGGGTGTTGGGAATGGGGAAAGGTGGTATGTGTGTGTTACTAATAGGGAAAGGTGGTATGTGGCTGTTAGGAATGGCGAAATGTCATCATGGGTGTTTTAGGAATGGTGAAGATGGTCATGTGGGTGTTCAGAATGGGGAAAGTTGGTGTGTGGGTGTCAGGAATGGGGAAAGGTGGTCATGGGGTTGTTAGAAATGGGGAAAGGCGGTCATGGGGGTGTTAGTATTGGGAAAAGGTGGTATGTTGGTGTTAGAAAAGGGGAATGGTGGTCATGCGGGTGTTAGGAATGGGGAAGGGTTGTCATGGGTGTGTTAGGAATGGGGATAGGTCGTCATGGGTGTGTTAGGAATGTGGAGAGGTGGTATGTGGGTGTTGGGAATGGGGAAAGGTGTTTACGCTGTGTGTTAGCAATGGGGAAAGGTTATCATGGGAGTGTTTGGAATGGGGAAAGGTGGTCACGGGGTGTTAGGAATGGGGAAGGGTTGTCATGGGTGTGTTAGGAATGAGGAAAGGTGGTCATGGGGGTGTTAGGAATGTGGAGAGGTGGTATGTGGGTGTTGGGAATGGGGAAATGTGTTTAAGCTGTGTGTTAGCAATGAGGAAAAGTGGTCATGGGGGCGTTTGGAATGGGGAAAGGTGGTATGTGGGTGTTAGGAATGAGGAAAGGTGGTCACGGGGTGTTAGTAATGGGGAAAGTGGTCATGGGGTGTTCGTAATGGGGAAAGTGGTCATGGGGGTGTTAGTAATGGGGAAAGTTAGTCATGGGAGTGTCAGGAATGAGGAAAGGTGGTCATGGGGGTGTTAGGAATGGTGAAAGGTGGTCACAGGGGGTGTTTTGAATGGTGAAAGGTGGTCACGGGGTGTTAGGAATGGGGAAGTGTTGTCATGGATGTGTTAGGAATGCGGAAAGTTGGTCTTGGGGGTGTTTGGAATGGAGACTGGTGGTCACGGGGGTGTTGTGAATGGGGAAAGGTGGTATGTGTGTGTTACGAATAGGGAAAGGTGGTATGTGGCTGTTAGGAATGGCGAAATGTCATCTGGGTGTTTTAGGAATGGTGAAGGTGGTCATGTGAGTGTTCAGAATGGGGAAAGTTGGTGTGTGGGTGTTAGGAATGGGGAAAGGTAGTCATGTGGGTGCCAGGAATGGGGAAAGGTGGTATGTGGGTGTTAGGAATGGGGAAATGTTTTTATGGTGTGTTAGCAATGGGGAAAGGTGGTCATGGGGGTGTTAGAAATGGGGAATGGTGGTCATCAGGTTGTTAGGAATGGGGAAAGGAGGTCATGGGGGTCTTAGGATTGGGGAAAGGTGGTACGTTGGTGTTAGAAATGGGGAATGGTGGTCACGAGGTGTTAGTAATGGGGAAAGTAGTCATGGGGTGTTCGTAATGAAGGAGGTGGTCATGAGGGTGTTAGGAATGGGGGTAGGTGGTCATAGGAGTGTTAGGAATGGGGAAAGGTGGTCACGGGGGTGTTTGGAATGGTGAAAGGTGGTCACGGTGTGTTAGGAATGGGGAAGGGTTGTCATGGGTGTGTTAGGAATGGGGAAAGGTGGTCATGGGGGTGTTAGGAATGTGGAGAGGTGGTATGTGGGTGTTGGGAATGGGGAAAGGTGTTTACGCTGTGTGTTAGCAATGGGGAAAGGTGGTCATGGGGGTGTTTGGAATGGGGAAAGGTGGTATGTGGGTGTTAGGAATGAGGAAAGGTGGTCACGGGGGTGTTGGGAATGGGGAAAGGTGGTATGTGTGTGTTACTAATAGGGAAAGGTGGTATGTGGCTGTTAGGAATGGCGAAATGTCATCATGGGTGTTTTAGGAATGGTGAAGGTGGTCATGTGGGTGCTCAGAATGGGGAAAGGTGGTCATGGGGTTGTTAGAAATGGGGAAAGGCGGTCATGGGGGTGTTAGTATTGGGAAAAGGTGGTATGTTGGTGTTAGAAAAGGGGAATGGTGGTCATGGGGGTGTTACGAATGGGGAAGGGTTGTCATGGGTGTGTTAGGAATGGGGAAAGGTCGTCATGGGTGTGTTAGGAATGTGGAGAGGTGGTATGTGGGTGTTGGGAATGGGGAAAGGTTTTTATGCTGTGTGTTAGCAATGGGGAAAGGTTATCATGGGAGTGTTTGGAATGGGGAGAGGTGGTCACAGGGTGTTAGGAATGGGGAAGGGTTGTCATGGGTGTGTTAGGAATGGGGGAAGGTGGTTATGGGGGTGTTAGGAATGTGGAGAGGTGGTATGTGGGTGTTGGGAATGGGGAAATGTGTTTAAGCTGTGTGTTAGCAATGGGGAAAGGTGGTCATGGGGGTGTTTGGAATGGGGAAAGGTGGTATGTGGGTGTTAGGAATGAGGAAAGGTGGTCACGGGGTGTTAGTAATGGGGAAAGTGGTCATGGGGTGTTCGTAATGGGGAAAGTGGTCATGGGGGTGTTAGTAATGGGGAAGGTTAGTCATGGGAGTGTTAGGAATGGGGAAAGGTGGTCATGGGGGTGTTAGGAATGGTGAAAGGTGGTCACAGGGGGTGTTTTGAATGGTGAAAGGTGGTCACGGGGTGTTAGGAATGGGGAAGTGTTGTCATGGATGTGTTGGGAATGCGGAAAGTTGGTCTTGGGGGTGTTTGGAATGGAGACTGGTGGTCACGGGGGTGTTGTGAATGGGGAAAGGTGGTATGTGTGTGTTACGAATAGGGAAAGGTGGTATGTGGCTGTTAGGAATAGCGAGATGTCATCTGGGTGTTTTAGGAATGGTGAAGGTGGTCATGTGGGTGTTCAGAATGGGGAAAGGTGGTCATGGGGGTGTTACGAATGGGGAAGGGTTGTCATGGGTGTGTTAGGAATGGGGAAAGGTCATCATGGGTGTGTTAGGAATGTGGAGAGGTGGTATGTGGGTGTTGGGAATGGGGAAAGGTTTTTATGCTGTGTGTTAGCAATGGGGAAAGGTTATCATGGGAGTGTTTGGAATGGGGAGAGGTGGTCACAGGGTGTTAGGAATGGGGAAGGGTTGTCATGGGTGTGTTAGGAATGGGGAAAGGTGGTCATGGGGGTGTTAGGAATGTGGAGAGGTGGTATGTGGGTGTTGGGAATGAGGAAATGTGTTTAAGCTGTGTGTTAGCAATGGGGAAAGGTGGTCATGGGGGTGTTTGGAATGGGGAAAGGTGGTATGTGGGTGTTAGGAATGAGGAAAGGTGGTCACGGGGTGTTAGTAATGGGGAAAGTGGTCATGGGGTGTTCGTAATGGGGAAAGTGGTCATGGCGGTGTTAGTAATGGGGAAAGTTAGTCGTGGGACTGTTAGGAATGGGGAAAGGTGGTCATGGGGGTGTTAGGAATGGTGAAAGGTGGTCACAGGGGGTGTTTTGAATGGTGAAAGGTGGTCACGGGGTGTTAGGAATGGGGAAGTGTTGTCATGGATGTGTTGGGAATGTGGAAAGTTGGTCTTGGGGGTGTTTGGAATGGAGACTGGTGGTCACGGGGGTGTTGTGAATGGGGAAAGGTGGTATGTGTGTGTTACGAATAGGGAAAGGTGGTATGTGGCTGTTAGGAATAGCGAGATGTCATCTGGGTGTTTTAGGAATGGTGAAGGTGGTCATGTGAGTGTTCAGAATGGGGAAAGTTGGTGTGTGGGTGTTAGGAATGGGGAAAGGTAGTCATGTGGGTGCCAGGAATAGGGAAAGGTGGTATGTGGGTGTTAGGAATGGGGAAATGTTTTTATGGTGTGTTAGCAATGGGGAAAGGTGGTCATGGGGGTGTTAGAAATGGGGAATGGTGGTCATCAGGTTGTTAGGAATGGGGAAAGGAGGTCATGGGGGTCTTAGGATTGGGGAAAGGTGGTACGTTGGTGTTAGAAATGGGGAATGGTGGTCATGGAGGTGTTAAGAATGCGGAAAGTTGGTCATGTGGGTGTTAGGAGTGGGGAGAGGTGGTATGTGGGTGTTAGAAATGGGGAAAGGTGTTCATGCGGATGTTCGAAATAGGGAAAGGTGGTATGTGGGTGTTAAGAATGAGGAAAGGTGGTCACGGGGTGTTAGTAATGGGGAAAGTAGTCATGGGGTGTTCGTAATGAAGGAGGTGGTCATGAGGGTGTTAGGAATGGGGGTAGGTGGTCATAGGAGTGTTAGGAATGGGGAAAGGTGGTCATGGGGGTGTTAGGAATGTGGAGAGGTGGTATGTGGGTGTTGGGAATGGGGAAAGGTGTTTACGCTGTGTGTTAGCAATGGGGAAAGGTGGTCATGGGGGTGTTTGGAATGGGGAAAGGTGGTATGTGGGTGTTAGGAATGAGGAAAGGTGGTCACGGGGCTGTTGGGAATGGGGAAAGGTGGTATGTGTGTGTTACTAATAGGGAAAGGTGGTATGTGGCTGTTAGGAATGGCGAAATGTCATCATGGGTGTTTTAGGAATGGTGAAGGTGGTCAAGTGGGTGTTCAGAATGGGGAAAGTTGGTGTGTGGGTGTTAGGAATGGGGAAAGGTAGTCATGTGGGTGTCAGGAATGGGGAAAGGTGGTCATGGGGTTGTTAGAAATGGGGAAAGGCGGTCATGGGGGTGTTAGGAATGGGGAATGGTGGTCATCAGGTTGTTAGGAATGGGGAAAGGAGGTCATGGGGGTCTTAGGATTGGGGAAAGGTGGTACGTTGGTGTTAGAAATGGGGAATGGTGGTCATGGAGGTGTTAAGAATGCGGAAAGTTGGTCATGTGGGTGTTAGGAGTGGGGAGAGGTGGTATGTGGGTGTTAGAAATGGGGAAAGGTGTTCATGCGGATGTTCGAAATAGGGAAAGGTGGTATGTGGGTGTTAAGAATGAGGAAAGGTGGTCACGGGGTGTTAGTAATGGGGAAAGTAGTCATGGGGTGTTCGTAATGAAGGAGGTGGTCATGAGGGTGTTAGGAATGGGGGTAGGTGGTCATAGGAGTGTTAGGAATGGGGAAAGGTGGTCATGGGGGTGTTAGGAATGTGGAGAGGTGGTATGTGGGTGTTGGGAATGGGGAAAGGTGTTTACGCTGTGTGTTAGCAATGGGGAAAGGTGGTCATGGGGGTGTTTGGAATGGGGAAAGGTGGTATGTGGGTGTTAGGAATGAGGAAAGGTGGTCACGGGGCTGTTGGGAATGGGGAAAGGTGGTATGTGTGTGTTACTAATAGGGAAAGGTGGTATGTGGCTGTTAGGAATGGCGAAATGTCATCATGGGTGTTTTAGGAATGGTGAAGGTGGTCAAGTGGGTGTTCAGAATGGGGAAAGTTGGTGTGTGGGTGTTAGGAATGGGGAAAGGTAGTCATGTGGGTGTCAGGAATGGGGAAAGGTGGTCATGGGGTTGTTAGAAATGGGGAAAGGCGGTCATGGGGGTGTTAGGAATGTGGAGAGGTGGTATGTGGGTGTTGGGAATGGGGAATGGTGTTTACGCTGTGTGTTAGCAATGGGGAAAGGTTATCATGGGAGTGTTTGGAATGGGGAGAGGTGGTCACAGGGTGTTAGGAATGGGGAAGGGTTGTCATGGGTGTGTTAGGAATGGGGAAAGGTGGTCATGGGGGTGTTAGGAATGTGGAGAGGTGGTATGTGGGTGTTGGGAATGGGGAAATGTGTTTAAGCTGTGTGTTAGCAATGGGGAAAGGTGGTCATGGGGATGTTTGGAATGGGGAAAGGTGGTATGTGGGTGTTAGGAATGAGGAAAGGTGGTCACGGGGTGTTAGTAATGGGGAAAGTGGTCATGGGGTGTTCGTAATGGGGAAAGTGGTCATGGGGGTGTTAGTAATGGGGAAAGTTAGTCATGGGAGTGTTAGGAATGGGGAAAGGTGGTCATGGGGGTGTTAGGAATGGTGAAAGGTGGTCACGGGGTGTTAGGAATGGGGAAGTGTTGTCATGGATGTGTTGGGAATGCGGAAAGTTGGTCTTGGGGGTGTTTGGAATGGAGACTGGTGGTCACGGGGGTGTTGTGAATGGGGAAAGGTGGTATGTGTGTGTTACGAATAGGGAAAGGTGGTATGTGGCTGTTCGGAATAGTGAAATGTCATCTGGGTGTTTTAGGAATGGTGAAGGTGGTCATGTGAGTGTTCAGAATGGGGAAAGTTGGTGTGTGGGTGTTAGGAATGGGGAAAGGTAGTCATGTGGGTGCCAGGAATGGGGAAAGGTGGTATGTGGGTGTTAGGAATGGGGAAATGTTTTTATGGTGTGTTAGCAATGAGGAAAGGTGGTCATGGGGGTGTTAGTAATGGAGAATGGTGGTCATCAGGTTGTTAGGAATGGGGAAAGGAGGTCATGGGGGTCTTAGGATTGGGGAAAGGTGGTACATTGGTGTTAGAAATGGTGAATGGTGGTCATGGAGGTGTTAAGAATGCGGAAAGGTGGTCATGTGGGTGTTAGGAGTGGGGAGAGGTGGTATGTGGGTGTTAGAAATGGGGAAAGGTGTTCATGCGGATGTTCAAAATGGGGAAAGGTGGTATGTGGGTGTTAGGAATGAGGAAAGGTGGTCACTGGGTGTTAGTAATGGGTAAAGTAGTCATGGGGTGTTCGTAATGAAGGAGGTGGTCATGAGGGTGTTAGGAATGGGGGTAGGTGGTCATGGGAGTGTTAGTAATGGGGAAAGGTGGTCACGGGGGTGTTTGGAATGGTGAAAGGTGGTCATGGGGGTGTTCGGAATGTGGAGAGGTGGTATGTGGGTGTTGGGAATGGGGAAAGGTGTTTACGCTGTGTGTTAGCAATGGGGAAAGGTGGTCATGGGGGTGTTTGGAATGGGGAAAGGTGGTATGTGGGTGTTAGGAATGAGGAAAGGTGGTCACGGGGTGTTAGTAATGGGGAAAGTGGTCATGGGCTGTTCGTAATGAGGAAGTGGAATGAGGGTGTTAGGAATGGGGAAAGGAGGTCATGGGGGTGTTAGTTATGGGGAAAGTTGGTCATGGGAGTGTTAGGAATGGGGAAAGGTGGTCATGGGGGTGCTAGGAATGGTAAAAGGTGCTCACAGGGGGTGTTTTGAATGGTGAAAGGTGGTCACGGGGTGTTAGGAATGGGGAAGGGTTGTCATGGATGTGTTAGGAATGGGGAAAGTTGGTCATGGGGCTGTTTGGATAGGGACTGGTGCTCACGGGGGTGTTGGGAATGGGGAAAGGTGGTATGTGTGTGTTACTAATAGGGAAAGGTGGTATGTGGCTGTTAGGAATGGCGAAATTTTATCATGGGTGTTTTAGGAATGGTGAAGGTGGTCATGTGGGTGTTCAGAATGGGGAAAGGTCGTCATGGGGTTGTTAGAAATGGGGAAAGGCGGTCATGGGGGTGTTAGTATTGGGAAAAGGTGGTATGTTGGTGTTAGAAAAGGGGAATGGTGGTCATGGGGGTGTTAGGAATGGGGAAGGGTTGTCATGGGTGTGTTAGGAATGGGGAAAGGTCGTCATGGGTGTGTTAGGAATGTGGAGAGGTGGTATGTGGGTGTTGGGAATGGGGAAAGGTGTTTACGCTGTGTGTTAGCAATGGGGAAAGGTGGACATGGGGGTGTTTGGAATGGGGAATAGTGGGCACGGAGGTTTCAGGAATGGGGAAAGGTGGTATGTGTGTATTAGGAATGGGGAAAGGTGGTATGTGGCTGTTTGAAATGGGTAATTGTCATCATGGGAGTTTTAGAAATGGGGAAAGTTGGTCGTGGGGTTGTTAGGAATGGGGAAAGGTGGTCATGTGGGTATTCAGAATGGGGAAACGTGATGTGTGGGTTTTAGGAATGGGGAACGTTAGTCATGTGGGTGTCAGGAATGTGGAAAGGAGGTCATGGGGTTGTTAGAAATGGGGAAAGGCAGTTATGGGGGTGTTGGGATTGGGGAAAGTTGGTATGTTAGTGTTAGAAAAGGGGAATGGTGGTCATGGGAGTGTTAGGAATGGGGAAAGGTTGTCATGGGTGTGTTAGAAATGGGGAAGGGTGGTCATGGGGGTGTTAGGAATGGGGAGAGGTGGTGTGTGGGTGCTAGAAATGGGGAAAGGTGTTCATGCGGATGTTCAAAATGGGGAAAGGTGGTATGTGGGTATTAGGAATGAGGAAAGGTGGTCACGGGGTGTTAGTAATGGGGAAAGTAGTCATGGGGTGTTCGTAATGTAGGAGGTGGTCATGAGTGTGTTAGGAATGGGGGAAGGTGGTCATCGGGGTGTTAGTAATGGGGAAAGTTGGTCATGGGAGTGTTAGGAATGGGGAAAGGTGGTCACGGGGGTGTTGGGATTGGGGAAAGTTGGTATGTTAGTGTTAGAAAAGGGGAATGGTGGTCATGGGAGTGTTAGGAATGGGGAAATGTTGTCATGGGTGTGTTAGAAATGGGGAAGGGTGGTCATGGGGGTGTTAGGAATGGGGAGAGGTGGTGTGTGGGTGCTAGAAATGGGGAAAGGTGTTCATGCGGATGTTCAAAATGGGGAAAGGTGGTATGTGGGTATTAGGAATGAGGAAAGGTGGTCACGAGGTGTTAGTAATGGGGAAAGTAGTCATGGGGTGTTCGTAATGTAGGAGGTGGTCATGAGTGTGTTAGGAATGGGGGAAGGTGGTCATCGGGGTGTTAGTAATGGGGAAGGTTGGTCATGGGAGTGTTAGGAATGGGGAAAGGTGGTCATGGGGGTGTTAGGATTGGTGAAAGGTGGTCACAGGGGGTGTTTAGAATGGTGAAAGGTGGACACGGGGTGTTAGGAATGGGGAAGGGTTGTCATGGGTGTGTTAGGAATGGGGAAAGGTGGTCATGGGGGTATTAGGAATGTGGAGAGGTGGTATGTGGGTGTTAGGAATGGGGAAAGGTGTTTACGCTGTGTATTAGCAATGGGGAAAGGCTATCATGGGAGTGTTTGGAATGGGGAAAGGTGGTCATGGGGTGTTAGGAATGGGGAAGGGTTGTCACGGGTTGTTAGTAATGGGGAAAGTGGTCATGGGGTGTTCGTAATGGGGAAAGTGGTCATGGGGGTGTTAGTAATGGGGAAAGTTAGTCATGGGAGTGTTAGGAATGGGGAAAGGTGGTCATGGGGGTGTTAGGAATGGTGAAAGGTGGTCACAGGGGGTGTTTTGAATGGTGAAAGGTGGTCACGGGGTGTTAGGAATGGGGAAGTGTTGTCATGGATGTGTTAGGAATGCGGAAAGTTGGTCTTGGGGGTGTTTGGAATGGGGAGTGGTGGTCACAGGGGTGTTGGGAATGGGGAAAGGTGGTATGTGTGTGTTACGAATAGGGGAAGGTGGTATGTGGCTGTTAGGAATGGCGAAATGTCATCTGGGTGTTTGAGGAATGGTGAAGGTGGTCATGTGAGTGTTCAGCATGGGGAAAGTTGGTGTGTGGGTGTTAGGAATGGGGAAAGGTAGTCATGTGGGTGCCAGGAATGGGGAAAGGAGGTCATGGGGTTGTTAGAAATGGGGAATGGTGGTCATGGGGGTGTTCGGAATGGGGAAAGGTTGTCATGGGGGTGCTAGGATTGGGGAAAGGTGGTCATTGGGGTGTTAGGAATGTGGAAAGGTGGTATGTGGGTGTTAGGAATGGGGAAATGTTTTTATGGTGTGTTAGCAATGGGGAAAGGTGGTCATGGTTGTGTTAGGAATGTGGAGAGGTGGTATGTGGGTGTTGGGAATGGGGAAATGTGTTTAAGCTGTGTGTTAGCAATGGGGAAAGGTGGTCATCGGGGTGTTTGGAATGGGGAAAGGTGGTATGTGGGTGTTAGGAATGAGGAAAGGTGGTCACGGGGTGTTAGTAATGGGGAAAGTGGTCATGGGGTGTTCGTAATGGGGAAAGTGGTCATGGGGGTGTTAGTAATGGGGAAAGTTAGTCATGGGAGTGTCAGGAATGGGGAAAGGTGGTCATGGGTTGTTAGAAATGGAGAAAGGTGGTCATGGGGTGTTAGAAATGAGGAAAGGTGGTCATATGGGTGTTACGAATGGGGAAAGGTGGTATGTGGGTGTTAGAAATGTGGAAAGGTGTTCATGCATGTGTTAGAAATGGGGAAAGGTGGTATGTGGGTATTAGGAATGATGAAAGGTGGTCACGTGGTGTTAGTAATGGGAAAGTGGTCATGGTGTGTTCGTAATGGGGAAAATGGTCATGAGGGTGCTAGGAATGGGGAAAGGTGGTCATAGTTGTGTTAGTAATGGGGAAAGTTGGTCATCGGGGTGTTAGGAATGGGGAAAGGTGGTATGTGGGTGTTAGGAATGGGGAAATGCTTTTATGGTGTGTTAGCAATGGGGAAAGGTGGTCATGGGGGTGTTAGAAATGGGGAATGGTGGTCATGGGGGTGTTCGGAATGGGGAAAGGTGGTATGTGGGTGTTAGGAATGGGGAAATGCTTTTATGGTGTGTTAACAATGGGGAAAGGTGGTCATGGGGGTGTTACAAATGGGGAATGGTGGTCATCAGGTTGTTTCGAATGTGGAAAGGCGGTCATGGGGGTCTTAGGATTGGGGAAAGGTGGTATGTTGGTGTTAGAAATGGGGAATGGTGGTCATGGAGGTGTTAGGAATGCGGAAAGGTGGTCATGTGGGTGTCAGGAATGGGGAAAGGTGGTATGTGGGTGTTAGAATTGGAGAAAGGTGTTCATGCGTGTGTTCGAAATGGGGAAAATTGGTATGTGGGTGTTATGAATGAGGAAAGGTGGTCACAGGGTGTTAGTAAGGGGAAAGTGGTCATGGTGTGTTCGTAATGAAGGAGGTTGTCATGAGGGTGTTAGGAATGGGGAAAGGTGGTCATGGGGGTGTTAGGATTGGTGAAAGGTGGTCACAGGGGTTGTTAGGAATGGGGAAAGGTGGTGTATGGGTGTTAGGAATGGGGAAAGGTAGTCATGTGGGTGTCAGGAATGGGGAAAGGTGGTCATGGGGGTGTTAGCAATGGGGAAAGGTGCTCATGGGGGTGTTAGCAATGGGGAAAGTTGGTCATGAGGGTTTTTGGAATGGGGAAAGTTGGTCACGGAGTGTTAGGAATGGGGAAAGGTGGTCATGGGGGTGTTAGGATTGGTGAAAGGTGGTCACAGGGGTTGTTAGGAATGGGGAAAGGTGGTCATGGGGTGTTAGGAATGTGGAGAGGTGGTATGTGGGTGTTAAGAATGGGGAAAGGTGGTGTATGGGTGTTAGGAATGGGGAAGGGTAGTCATGTGGGTGTCAGGAATGGGGAAAGGTGGTCATGGGGGTGTTAGCAATGGGGAAAGGTGCTCATGGGGGTGTTAGTAATGGGGAAAGTTGGTCATGAGGGTTTTTGGAATGGGGAAAGTTGGTCACGGAGTGTTAGGAATGGGGAAAGGTGGTCATGGGGTCTTAGTAATGAGGTTAGTGGTCATGGGGTGCTCGTAATGGGGAAAGTGGTCATGAGGGTGTTAGGAATGGGGAAAGGTGGTCATGGGGGTGTTAATAATGGGGATAGTTGGTCATGTGAGTGTTAAGAATGGGGAAAGTTGGTCATGGGGGTGTTAGGAATGGTGAAAGGTGGTCACATGGGTGTTAGGAATAGGGAAAGGTGGTATGTAGGTGTTAGAAATGGGGAAAGGTGTTCATGCAGGTGTTAGAATTGGGGAAAGGTGGTATGTGGGTGTTAGGAATGAGGAAAGCTGGTCACGGATGTTAGTAATAGGGAAATTGGTCATGGGGTGTTCGTAATGGGGAAAATGGTCATGAGCGTGTCAGGAATGGGGAAAGGTGGTCATGGGTGTGTTAGTAATGGGGAAAGTTGGTCATGGGGGTGTTAGGAATGGGGAGAGGTTGTCATGGGTGTGTTAGGAATGGGGAAAGGTGGTCATTGGGGTGTTAGGAATGTGGAAAGGTGGTATGTGGGTGTTAGTAATGGGGAAAGGTGTTTACGGTGTGTTTGCAGTGGGGAAAGGTGGTCATTGGGGTGTTAGGAATGGGGAATGGTGGTCACGGGGGTGTTAGGAATGGGGAGAAGTGCTATGTGTGTGTTAGGAATGGGGAAATGTGGTATGTGTCTGTTAGAAATGGTGAAAGGTGGTTTATGGGTGTTAGAAATTGGGCAAGGTGTTCATGCGGGTGATCGAAATGGGGAAATGTGGTATGTGGGTGTTAGGAATGAGGAAAGGTGGTCACGGGGTGTGAGTAATGGGGAAAGTGGTCATGGGGTGTTCGTAATGGGGAAAGTGGTCATGAGGGTGTTAGGAATGAGAAAATGTGGTCATGGGGGTGTTAGTAATGGGGAAAGTTGATCATGGGAGCGTTAGGAATGGTGAAAGGTGGTCACAGGGGGTTTTTGAAATGGGGAAAGGTGGTCACGGGGTTTTAGGAATGGGGAAAGGTTGTCATGTGGGTGATAGGAATGGGTAAAGTTGGTCATGTGGGTGTCAGGAATGAGAAAAGGTGGTATGTGTGTGTCAGGAATGGGGAAAGGTGGTATATGGTTGTCAGAAATGGGGAAATGTCATCATGGGGGTTTTAGGAATGGGGAAAGGTGGTGTGTGTGTGTTAGGAATGGGGAAAGGTAGTCATGTGGGTGTCAGGAATGGGGAAAGGTGGTCATGGGGTTGTTAGAAATGGGGAAAGGTGGTCATTGCAGTGTTAGAAATGGGGAAAGTTGGTATGTGGGTGATAGCAATATGGGAAAGGTGGTAATGGGGGTGTTAGGAATGGGGAAAGGTGGTCATGTGGGTGTTATGAATAGCGAAAGGTGGTATGTAGGTGTTAGAAATGGGGAAAGGTGTTCATGCAGGTGTTAGAATTGGGGAAAGGTGGCAAGTGGGTGTTGGGAATGAGGAAAGCTGGTCATGGATGTTAGTAATAGGGAAAGTGGTCATGGGGTGTTCGTAATAGGGAAAATGGTCATGAGTGTTATAGGAACGGGGAAAGGTGGTCATGGGTGTGTTAGTAATGGGGAAAGTTGGTCATGGGGGTGTTAGGAATGGGGAAAGGTTGTCATGGGTGTGTTAGGAATGGGGAAAGGTGGTCATTGGGGTGTTAGGAATGGGGAATAGTGGTCAAGGGGGTGTTAGGAATGGGGAAAAGTGCTATGTGTGTGTTAGGAATGGGGAAATGTGGTATGTGTCTGTTAGAAATGGTGAAAGGTGGTTTGTGGGTGTTAGAAATTGGGCAAGGTGTTCATGCGGGTGATTGAAATGGGGAAATGTGGGTATGTGGGTGTTAGGAATGAGGAAAGGTGGTCACGGGGTGTTAGAAATGGGGAAAGTGGTCATGGGGTGTTCGTAATGGGGAAAGTGGTCATGAGGGTGTTAGGAATGGGAAAATATGGTCATGGGGGTGTTAGTAATGGGGAAAGTTGATCATGGGAGTGTTAGGAATGGTGAAAGGTGGTCACAGGGGGTTTTTGGAATGGGGAAAAGTGGTCACGGGGTTTTAGGAATGGGGAAAGGTTGTCATGGGTGTTTTAGGAATGGGGAATGGTGGTAATTGGGGTGCTAGGAATGTGGAGAGGTGGTCATGTGGGTGATAGGAATGGGTAAAGTTAATCATGTGGGTGTTAGGAATGAGGAAAGGTGGTACGTGCATGTTAGGAATGGGGAAAGGTGGTATGTGGCTGTTAGAAATGGGGAAATGTCTTCGTGGGGGTTTTAGGACTGGGGAAAGTTGGTCATTGGGGTGTAAGGAATGGGGAAAGGTGGTGTGTGGGTGTTAGGAATGGGGAAATGTCATCATGGGGGTTTTAGGACTGGCGAAAGTTGGTCATTGGGGTGTAAGGAATGGGGAAAGGTGGTCATGTGGGTGTCAGGAATGGGGAAAAGTGGTCATGGGTTGTTAGAAATGGAGAAAGGTGGTCATGGGGTGTTAGAAATGGGGAAAGGTGGTCATATGGGTGTTACGAATGGGGAAAGGTGGTATGTGGGTGTTAGAAATGTGGAAAGGTGTTCATGCGTGTGTTAGAAATGGGGAAAGGTGGTATGTGGGTATTAGGAATGATGAAAGGTGGTCACGTGGTGTTAGTAATGGGAAAGTGGTCATGGAGTGTTCGTAATGGGGAAAATGGTCATTAGGGTGTTAGGAATGGGGAAAGGTGGTCATGGGTGTGTTAGTAATGGTGAAAGTTGGTCATGGGGGTGTTAGGAATGGGGAAAGGTGGTCATCGGGGTGTTAGGAATTGTGAAAGGTGGTCACAGGAGGTGTTTGGCATCGGGAAAGGTGGTCACGGGGCGTTAGTAATGGGGAAAGGTAGAGATGGGTGTGTTAGGAATGGGGAAAGGTCGTCATGGGAGGGTGAGGAATAGGGAATGTTGGTAATGGGGTTGTTAGGAATGGGGAAAGATGGTCATTGGGGTGTTAGAAATGGTGAAAGTTGGTATGTGGGTGTTAGGAATGGGGAAAGGTAGTCCTGTGGGTGTCAGGAATGGGGAAAGTTGGTCATGGGGGTGTCAGGAATGGGGAAAGTGGTCATGGGGGTGTTAGGAATGGGGAAAGGCAATCATGGTGGTGTTAGGATTGGGTAAAGGTGGTATGTTGGTGTTAGAAATGGGGAATGGTGGTCATGGGGGTGTTAGGAATGGGGAAAGGTGGTCATGTGTGTGTTAGGAATGGGGAAAGGTGGTCATGTGGTTGTTAGGAATGAGGAAAGGTGGTCACTGGGTGTTAGTAATGGGGAAAGTGGTCATGGGTTGTTCGTAACGGGGAAAGTGGTCATGAGGGTGTTAGGAATGGGGAAAGTTGGTCATGGGAGTGTTAGGAATGGGAAAAGGTGGTCTTGGGGGTGTTAGGAATGGTGAAAGGTGGTCTTGGGGGTGTTAGGAATAGTGAAAGGTGGTCACAGGGGGAGTTTGGAATGGTGAAAGGTGGTCACGGGGTGTTCGGAATGGCGACAGGTTTGCATGGATGTGTTAGGAATGGGGAAAGTTGGTCACGGGGGTGTTGGGAATGGGGAAAGGTGGTAGGTGTGTGTTAGGAATGGAGAAAGGTGGTATGTGGCTGTTAGAAATGGGGAAATGTCATCATGGGTGTTTTAGGAATGGTGAAGGTGGTCATGTCGTTGGTCAGAATGGGGAAAGGTGGTGTGTTGGTGTTAGGAATGGGGAAAGGTATTCATGTGGGTGTCAGGAATAGGGACAGGTGGTCACGGGGTTGTTAGAAGTGGGGAATGGTGGTCATGGGGGTGTTAGGAATGGGGAATGGTGGTTATGTGGGTGTTAGAAATGGGGAAAGGAGGTCATGGGGCTGGACTTACATTGCCAAAGAAACCAGGGGATTTTATAATATTGGATGATCAGAGCAATGCGCCAGCGGAAAAATTAACATTTCTTGACATATTCAGTATTCCAAGTTGGGTTTCACCAAGCACTCTGAAGACATGCTTTGCAACATCAGATGCTGTTGGATGAAGAATTAGTGGGTTTGTTATGGAGTCAATAGGGGGAAATCATGCTTACGTTTGCAACCCTTATTGAGTACGACTATATTTCCAACAATAGAGATGATATCCAAACTCCTGACGTTGCACACACTCATTCATATTGTTACGTACCCCGTAACTGGGTTGCCAAACCAGCAGAAATGGATCACTCAGTTGGAGTCTGGATTACTAGAACTAAGAAAGTTTTATTAAAGAAACAAGCAACACAATAATCGAAAGGATAATAAATGCAACAGTTCAGCAATGATAAACACACATGTGCACAGAATTAAGATAACAGGATCAATCAAGCTCTATCATTGTCTAGAGATAAATGACCAATTTCAAAGTGACACAAAGTCCAGTTCAATTTAGTTCAGTTCGCAGTAATCATTGCCATGGCGATGGACAATGTGGGGGGAGAGAGAGAGAGAACAAGAACGAATGATCATTCAAAACGGCTTCACACACAGACCTGCGATATTGCTCACAAGCAGCTTTCGGGCGAGTCCTTTGTGATGTCACCTGAGGTCACCGACTGTGACCCCTCCTCCAGATGCGGTCGATCCTCTGCAGTGAACCTGGCACCCAAGCAAGGGCGGACACACACCGGGTTCCCGCTGATCGTACCTTTCCACCCTGTGCGTCTAAGGCTTGGTTCCGCAACCAGCCTTCCAAATGACTCCCGCCGACTTGCGGGGGGGGGGCACCACTTCCAGGGTCTCGTTACCTCGTGGTGTCGTGTGTCCTGCCTTAGCGAACCTGTCCCTTTTTATCCCCCTACTGGGGTATCGTCTGTCCATCACTTCAAACAGTTCAGGGTTCAAAGGGGGAGCCGCTCTAGACAGCTCTCTCTCCCGTCCCTTCATTACACATCTCCAAATCGCCTGTCCATCACTTCAAACAGTTCAGGGTTCAAAGGGGGAGCCGCTCTAGACAGCTCTCTCTCCCGTCCCTTCATTACACATCTCCAAATGCTGCTCCATTGTCTTCCTTATCTCTCTCTCTCTCCCAAAGACAGGTGGCAGACCAACTGCTGATCACACAGGACAGCTAACATCTATGTGTATTCTTGTCACAATATCTTAAGGCCATTGCTGACAAGTTTCATGCACTTGACTCCACTGCAGACATTCTGCTGTTGATTGACAGTGATGTACCTGAACAGTGCAATGGCCAGCTCAACAACTGGACACAATGGGTGAAGTCTGTCTCGAATGTGCTCAGCACATTAAAGCCAACTTTCAGGAGAACAGGCGCCGAAGTAATTTCAGACCCTATGAGACTAGAATCTATATGTAAGAGAATCTATATGTAAGAGAAGTTGGTAGCTAAGAACCAAGTACCTGGACATACTTAGCTCTGCTCAACTAGATTTAGACAAGCTGGTCTTCTGTCAATCAGAAGATGGTTATAAGCTGGCACCTTCCGTCAAAGTTAAGGTCTTCCTTTGAATCATAAACAAAATGTTCAGCAAAGATAAGTCATGCAGTTGTGTCTTCCCTTCCTTTCCGCTCTTCACGAATCATATTCCTGAATCGCTTGTTGCTAAGAAAACCAGAAATGAAAGATAGTTGGTTCTTGATGTTCTTTACTACATTCGCATAGAGCCTGAACTGCTGTCCACATATATACAATTTTTCTGCCTCTTGGTTGGCTTACCACATGTAATATTCTTTCAGATATCCCTTTTATCCCAACTGTCTAAAAGCTTCTTGGAGACACAGTTCACACCTTCCCACAATTAATGCTGTGAAGCTAACATTTCCAAGTACATAAGCCTTCCAATTTATTAAAAGATCATTTATTGATATGTTAAGTGATGCCTCCATCTGGCCTAAACTTTTTTAAACTAAGCAACTTAGCTAGTGTTGTCTGTTTCTGAAACAACCCCAGTTCAATAACCCACTGTCTCATACTGCAACTCTTCAGCAATAAGACAGAGCTTGTTTGCAAAGCTTCAAACAGATTACTGCTTGCAATTCTCATTGAGAATTGAAGGCTGGTTCCTGTTTATTACAAGAAGCTAAACAATGAATATTAGTTGGAATTTTAACACTTGCAGCATTTTGATCTTTACAAGAGGCATCTGTTGTGGTTAAAATACTAAACCTGGCAAAACCAAGAGGCCAACTGGCCGGGAAGCGAATATTCATCACAACAGACACCCTCACTAATTGGAAATTGTATTTTTTCAAGTGCACAGTTGAAAGACATAACACTAAACAACGTGGTGGTGCAGGGTCCAAACACCTCAATAAATTCAACTCTGTGTCCTCAGGTGCTTCACAACTGAATCTGTTGCAATGATGGCAGGCATCGAACAAATGCCCACAGCATTCTTTGTGAGAGAGTATAATTGAGACTACCTCATATTCTTGTGTCATAGGATCATGAAGTCATAGAAAAGTACACCACAGAAGTAGGCCCTTCAACCCATCTACTTCATGCTGAACCATTTTGTCTGCCTAATCCCATCAACCTTCACCCTCCATACCCTATGATCCATGTATATGTCTAAACTTCCCTTAAACATTGAAATCAAATTTATAGCACCACTTGCGCTGGCATCAAGTTTCCCTTCATGGTCTCCTTAAATTTTTCACCTTTCACACTTAACCTGTGACTTCAAGGTGTAGTCCCATCCACTCTCAGTGGAAAAACTTGCTTGATTTACCTTATCTATACCACTTATAATTTTGTGTACCTCTATCAAATCTCGCCTCAATTTTCTATGTTCCAAGGAATAACGTCCTAATCTATTCAATCTTTCCTGATAACTCAGGTCTTCCAGACCCAGAAACATCCTTGTAAATTTTCTCTGTCAACACTAGTTACACCTTTCCTGTGAGTTGGTGATCAAAACTGCACACAACACTCCAAATTAGTCCTCACCAATGTCTTGTACGGCTTCAACATAATATACCATCTCCGGTACTCAGTACTTTGAGTTATGAAGGTCAGTGTGCCAAAAGTATTCCTCAGTGTCCTGGTTGGCCCTACCAAAGTGCATTAAATTCCATCTGCTGTTTTTTCAGTCCAGTTTTCAGCTGGTCCAAATCCTATTGCAAGCTCTGATAGTCTTCCTTGCTGTCCATTACAGCACCAACCTTGGTGTTTTCACCTGCAAATTTGCTGATCCAATTAACTATGTTATTATGCAGACTGGTCCTGCAGAAGGGCCTCACCTGAAATGTCGACTGTTTACTCTTTTCAATAGATACTGCCTGGTCTGCTAAGTTCTGTAGGCATTTAGAGAATCATGGTCTGATCAGGGACAGTCAGCATGGCTTTATGAAGGGCAGATTGTGTCTAACAAGCCTAATAGAGTTCTTTGAGGAGGTGGCCAGGCATATAGATGATGGTAGTGCAGTGGATGTGATCTATATAGATTTTAGTAAGGCATTTGACAAGGTTCCACACGGTAGGCTTATTCAGAAAGTCAGAAGGCATGGGATCCAGGGAAGTTTGGCCAGGTGGATTCAGAATTGGCTTGCCTGTGGAAGGCAGAGGGTCATGGTGGAGGGAGTACATTCAGATTGGGGGATTATGACTAGTGGTGTCCCACAAGGATCTGTTCTGGGACCTCTGCTTTTTGTGATTTTTATTAATGACCTGGATGTTGGGGTAGAAGGGTGGGTTGGCAAGTTTGCAGACAACACAAAGGTTGGTGGTGTTGTAGATAGTGTAGAGGATTGTCAAAGATTGTAGAGAGACATTGATAGGATGCAGAAGTGGGCTGAGAAGTGGCAGATGGAGTTCAACCGGGAGAAGTGTGAGGTGGTACACTTTGGTAGGACAAACTCCAAGGCAGAGTACAAAGTAAATGGCAGGATACTTGGTAGCGTGGAGGAGCAGAGGGATCTGGGGGTACATGTCCACAGATCCCTGAAAGTTGCCTCACAGGTGGATAGGGTAGTTAAGAAAGCTTATGGGGTGTTAGCTTTCGTAAGTCGAGGGATAGAGTTTAAGAGTCACGATGTAATGATGCAGCTCTATAAAACTCTGGTTCGGCCACACTTGGAGTACTGTGTCTAGTTCTAGTTGCCTCACTATAGGAAAGATATGGAAGCATTGGAAAGGGTACAGAGGAGATTTACCAGGATGCTGCCTGGTTTAGAGAGTATGCATTATGATCAGAGATTAAGGGAGCTAGGACTTTACTCTTTGGAGAGAAGGAGGATGAGAGGAGACATGATAGAGGTGTACAAAATAATAAGAGGAATAGATAGAGTGGATAGCCAGCGCCTCTTCTCCAGGGCACCACTGCTCAATACAAGAGGACATGGCTTTAAGTTAAGGGGTGGGAAGTTCAAGGGGGATATTAGAGAAAGGTTTTTCACTCAGAGAGTGGTTGGTGCGTGGAATGCACTGCCTGAGTCAGTGGTGGAGGCAGATATACTAGTGAAGTTTAAGTGACTACGAGACAGATATATGGAGGAATTTAAGGTGGAGGCTTATATGGGAAGCAGGGTTTGAGGGTCGACACAACATTGTGGGCTGAAGGGCCTGTACTGTGCTGTATTATTCTATGTTCTATGTTCTATCGTCACTTGCTGGGAAGAGGGCAATAAATGGATGCTGGCCTGGAGCAGAGCCAACAAAAAGGTGTTTAAGGTCAGATACTTGACCTACAGTAGACACCAGAATGCAATATTTGAATTGGTAAGAAATGGATATAAAACCAGAAGCTTTAAGTGTGCTGGCAGCAATAACTTCTAGTAACCAGAGACAAACCATCGCAGATGTGAGGTGCCCCCTGGACATGTGGAGATTCAAAACAAAACTATGAGAAACATGGCCAGCAGCAGAAACTCCTTTTTAATTGGTAATATTTTTTCTGTTCTTTGACTGTTCATGTAAGGTCAGGGAAAACTTAGCTGGTATGCACACGAGGTATTTAGTGTATGAATTCACATACTTGTTAATTTAGACAATAAAGGTACTTAGCGATAAACACAGATCTATCTGTGTCTCCCTAATCATTATTGTAACACCTTTGTATCACTTTTTACTTCTCTTCTGTTGGTTTTAGAAGCTTCCCAACCTGTAACTTCTCACTATTTTGTTCTATTATATGCCGTTTCTTTGGCTTTGACTTCTCTTTGCTGCTGCAGGTGTGCCTTTAAAATACATCTTCCTCTTGGGATATATATATATATCCTACACATTCTGAATTGTTCCCAGAAAGTCCAGTTGCTCTGCCATCATTTCTGCCAGTGTTCTTTTCCAATCAATTTTGACGTGTTCTTCACTCATACCTCTATAATTCCTTTTATTCCACTGTAATACTGAATACTGAGACATTGGATTTTGCATTGCACATCACCCAATCCAGTATAGCTCTTCCATCATGCCCTAGTGGACTCAAACACAAGTTTCCCTGAAATGTATTCTGGAAATTCCCTCTCTTGGAATCCAGTACCAACCTGATTTTCCCAATCTACCTGCATATTGAAATTCACCACGACTATCTAACATTGTCTTTTTGGCATATATTTTCAATCTCCTATTGTAATTTGTAGACTACATCTTTACTATTGCTTGAGGGACTACAAATAACTCCAATCAGAGTCTTTTTTTACCCTTTCTGTTCCAATTTGAAACCTTCCAACCTAATGTCACCCTTTCCAAATGATTAGATTTCATTTTTTATCAACAGAGCCATGCCAACCCCTCTCCCTACCTGCCTGTCCTTTTGATATAATATGTATCCTTGGACATTAAGCTCCCAGCTATAATCTTCTTTCAGCTACTTCATTGATTCCCACAATGCCATAAATGCCAGATATGTAACTGTGCCACGAGTTCATCTGCCTTATTTTGTATACTGCGCGCATTCAAATAAAACAATTTAATTCCTGTATTCACCCTTTTCAATTTTGTCCGCCTTTTACATTACATCTCATCCTGTTGCCCTACATCGGTCTCTCCTTGCCAGCAGTCTTACTCAACATTGCCTCTAACCATTAACCAACTACATCATCCTCAGCACTATCACTCCGGTTCCCATTTCCCTGCCAAATTAGTTTGACACCTCCTCCCCCACTGAACAGCTCTAGCAAACCTGCCGACAAGGGTGTTGGTCCCCCTTGGGTTTAGGTGTATCCCATCCCTTTTGTACAGGAGAGATCCCAGTGATCGATAAATATGAACCCCTGTCCCGCACCAGTTTATCAGCCACGCATGCAACTGCTAAGTCATCTATTCCTACTCGCAGCGGCACGTGGCACAGGCAGTAATTCAGAAATTAGTACCCAGAAGGTCCTGTTTTTCAGCTTTCTATCTTGCTCCCAAAAATTCTCTTGATGACCTCCTCACTTTTCCTACCTATGTCACTGGAGCCAATATGTACCAAAAATTCTGGCTGCTCACTTTATTATGCCATGGATCATCTCTGACCCTGGCACCTGGGAGGCAGGACACCACCATGTCTCTCTGTCTGAGTATATATTTGCACCAATGACAGAGCTAGGAAAAGGGAGGAAGTCCTGAACAGAGAATTCAGGGAACTAAGTAGAAAGCAGAAAATAAGGACCCCGCAGGGTACATAGAACATAGAATATTGAACAATACAGCACAGAAACAAGACATTCGACCCAGTGTTATGTCGAACCAGCTAAAAAGCAAATGAAAAATGCCCAAACACTAATCCCTCCCAAATACACCGTCCATACCCTCCATCTTCCTTACATCCACGTGCCTATCAAAATGTCGCTAATGTATTTTCCTCCACCACTGTACCTGACAACACATTCCAGACAGCCAGCACTCTCTGAGCAAACAGCTTACCCCTCACATCCCCCTTGAACCTAGCTCCTCTCACCTTCAATGCATGCCCTCTGGTATTAGACATTTCAACTCTGGAAAACAGATACTCTCTGACCACTGTCTATGCTTCTCATAATCTTGTAAACCTCTATCAGATTACAAACAAAATCTGCAGATGCTGGAAATCCGAGCTCTCAGCAGGCCAGGCAGCATCTATGGAAAAAGTACAGTTGACATTTCCGGCAGAAACTCCAACTGTATTTTTTTCCATAGATGCTGCCTGGCCTGCTGAGTTCCTCCAGCACTTTGTCTGTGTAGCTTAAATCTCTATCAGATCTCCCCTCAGCCTCCTGTGCTCCAGAGAAAAACAACCCAAGTTTATCCAACCTCTCGTAACAGAACTTGTCCTCTAAACCAGGCAGCATCCTGTTAAACCTCTTCTGCACCCTCTCCAAAGCCTCAGCAACCTTCCTGTAGTGGGGCAACTAAAACTGTAAGCAATACTCCAGATGTGGCCTAACCCGAGTTTTATAAAACTGCAGCATAACATCTTGACGTTTTAACAATGATTGACTGATAAAATCAAGCATTCCATCAACTGTCGTATCGACCTGTGCTGCCACTTCCAAGGAGCTATGATCCTGGACCCCAAGATCTCTCTGCTCAGCAACACTGCTTAGGATCTTGCCCTTAACAGTATACTGTCTCTTTGCATTTGTCCTACCAAGGTGTAATACCTCACATTTATCTGGGTTAAACTCATCGGCCATTTCTCAGTTCATATCTGCAACTGATCTATATTATGTTGTACTATATTCTTGCCAGTCTTCTACACAATCCACAATTCCATCAATCTTGATATCCACAAATTTACTAAACTACCCATCTGCATTTTCATCCGGGTCATTTATATACATTATTAACAACAGAGGTCCCAGCACAAATCCATGCGGAACTCCACTAATGACAGACCTCCAGTTGGAATAAATCCCTTCAACCACGACCCTCTGTCTACAATGCACAAGCCAGTTCTGAATCCAAACAACAAATTCACCATGGACCCTGTGTTTCTTAATCTTCAGGGTTAGCCTCCGATGAGGGACTTTGACAAACGACTTACTAAAATCCATGTAGATAATATCCACCTTGTCAAAAAACTCAACCAAATTGGTAAGGCACAACCTGCTATGCACAGGGATATACTGGCTCTCCCTAATCAGACCATCGGTTTCCAAATGGATATATCTTATCCATAAGAATTTTCTCCAGCAATTTCCCTATAAATAACGTGAGGCTCACTGGTCTATGGTTCCCAAGTTTTCCCTCGTTCCCTTCTTAAATAGAGATACAGCAATAGCCACTTACCAGTCCTCCAGGACCTCGCCTGTGGCTAGAGAGGACATGAAGATACTGGTCAAGAGTTCAGTAATCTCACCTCATGCCTCCTTCAATAACCTGATGTAAATCCCATCAGGCCCTGGTACATATCCACCAACATTTCCTCCTTCTTGCTTCTGAACACCCTATTGTATTAATGCACTCAGCAATGATTTCTTGGTCCTCCATATCCTTTTCCTTGGTAAATACTGAAGCAAAGTACTCATTAAGTACCTCACTCACATTCACAGTATCCAAGCAACTGTTCCCCCCTTTATCGTTGAGTGGTCTCACCCTCTCCCTAGTTACCTTTTGCTTTTGATGTTACAATGGGGTGCTGGGAATAGACCCAAATGCAAGTACAAAGAACAGGACTGGACTAGAGTAGGAATATGACAGGATACAGACAAGGAGCAGGGACAAGAACACAGACTAGGGCTTGGACCCCGAGCCAGAGACTGGACAAGGACCCAGAACCAGGGTCTTGCCTCGGGCTCGGGCCCCAGAACCAGGCATGGACATGACATGACTGCAGGACTGGAGGCTGGGGTCTTGAGGCTTGAGCCTTGGAGACAGGCTTGGGGTCTTGAGGCTCGGAGACAGGCTGGGGTCTTAGACTTGAGGCTTGAGCTTGGAGACAGGCTAGGGTCTTGGTCTTGAGGCTTGAGCTTGGAGACAGGCTGGGGTCTTGGTCTTGAGTCTAGGGTACTTTGAGTCTTGGATATGGACTCCGAACCAGAAACTGGGCAAGGACCCAGAACCTGGGACTTGACTCGGGCTCGGACTCCAGAACTAGGTGAGGACAAGAAGAGGCTACAGGACTGGACATGGCGTGGGTGTGGAACTCCTGGGTAGGGCGAGACACAAGGACAGGTAAAGGCAAATGGACAGGACTCAGATAGGACTGGACTAGGCACGGACTAGACGAGGGCCTTCAGGAGCACAGAGCTTTGGACTAGAAGAGACAGGAGCATGGTACACAGAGCCGGGACCCCTCCTTGGAAACAGGACGTAGGGCCGGGACTCACACACATTACACAGAGCCAGGACCCCTCCTTGGGAACAGAACGTAGGGCCGGGACTCATACACAGAACACTGAACATGAAGAGATGGATCCCAACACAAGGTAGCAGAAAATGGCCGGACCCACCTAGCAAAGGCATGGACACAGAGACAGATCCCAATGCCAGGTAGCGGCAAATGGCCGGACCTACCTAGCGAAGGCGTGGACACAGAGAGACAATTCCACACAACGAAAGACAGCTCCTTATCTTGACCTAACAAGGCTCCAGTCTTGCTCTGGCGGTAGGACTTCGGCGATGCAGGCGGGGTATCCAGGCTAGGTGAGCAGGGAGAGAGTCAGGCGACGTATCCAGGCCGAGAGTCAGGTGAGGGGGGAAAAGACAGGGAGGGGAACAGGACAGTCCAGCCAGGAATCCTGGTTTGCAGAGGTATTTATGTCTCAGCTCCGAAATGAGGAACATGTGCCCACAACAGAAAATGGGGAAAACCAGAAACCCCAGAACAAGAAACCATGGACAGGACCGTAAACCAGAACATGGACTTCACGGACCGGACTATGACATTTGATGCATGTATAGAATGCCTTGGGATTCACCTTAATCCTATTTGCCAAGGAGCTTTCATGGCCCCGTCCTGGCTTTCCTAATTTCCTTCTTCAGAGCCTGCTGGCCATGAAACTAGCAGGCATGAACTTCAGATTGCCTCTGCCATTGATCTCGCTGGCTCCAACACCTCAGGGCATATTCAAAACCCGGACTCCAGCAACGACCATGGACACATTCAAAGTGATTGCGCAACCACCAACTGCGACTCCAGCCTTGAACTCCAGGCCGGGTCTTTATGTGCTGCTGTTGTGACTCCCGTCTCCCCTTCCCCCACCACCACTCCGCAGCCCCGTCTCCCTCAGATCCCACCATCAGCTCCTGGGCCCTCAGAGGCTCCATCTTCCTCTCACGCCAACCATCCCCTCTCCACTGACACCCCCAGACTCCCCCCTCCCCCTTCTGATCCCAGCTCTCATCCGTGCCGGGTCTTTACCATCCCCTCCGACCTTCAACTGTCGGAAGCAGAGCGCTCTGTCCTCAGTAAGGGCCTCACCTTTGTCCCCCTTCGCCCACACCTAAGCGAGGTCCGTGTTCGCCATGATGCGGAACTTTTCTTCCGCCGTCTCCGTCTCCGAGCCTACTTCTTCGGCAAGGAGGCTTCCACCCCCACCGATGACCCCTTCTCCCGTCTTCAACCCTCCTCTTCTTTATGGACACCCCACTCTGGTCTTCTGCCTGCTCTGGATCTCTTTATTGCTGTTACGTACCCCGTAACTGGGTTGCCAAACCAGCAGAAATGGATCACTCAGTTGGAGTCTGGAGTACTAGAACTAAGAAAGTTTTATTAAAGAAACAAGCAACACAGTAATCGAAAGGATTATAAATGCAACAGTTCAGCGATGATAAACACACATGTGCACAGAATTAAGATAACAGCATCAATCAAGCTCTATCGTTGTCGAGGGGTAAATGACCAAATTTCAAAGTGACTCAAAGTTCAGCCCAGTTTAGTAGTTCAGTTCGTTGTAATCGTTGCCATGGCGATGGACAACGTGGGGGAAGAGAGAGAGAGAACAGGAACAACTGATCATTCAGACACGGCTTCACTCACAGATCGGCGATTTTGGGCAGGTCCTTGGTGATGTCACCTGAGGTCACCGACTGTGACCCCTCCTCCAGATGCGGTCGATCCTCTGCAGTGAACCCGGCACCCAGGCAAGGGCGGACACACACTGGGTTCCCGCTGATCGTACCTTTCCACCCTGGTCGTTGTCTGATACTTCCCACCGACTCGTGAGAAGCGTACCGCTTCCAGGGTCTCGTTACCTCGGGTGGCGTGTGTGTCGCCTTAGCGAACTGGTCCCTGCTGGGGTATCGCCTGTCCATCACTCAAACAGTTCAGGGTTCAAAGGGGGAGCCGCTCCAGACAGCTCTCTCTCCCACGTCCCTTCATTACACATCTCCAGACGCTGCTCCATTGTTCCTTATCTCTCCTTCCCCTGAGGGCAGGTGGCAGACCACTTGCTGATGTCACTGATGCTAACCCAGGCCAGCAAACATCTTAATTTTATGTGTATTCTCGTCACATTGCTAACTGCCGACGGGACATCAACCGTCTCAACTTCACCGCACCTTGTCCCCATTCCAACCTCACTCCTTCGGAACGCTCTGCTCTCCATTCCCTCCGCACTAATCCTAACCTTATTATTAAACCCGCCGATAAGGGGGGTGCTGTTGTAGTCTGGCGTACTGAACTCTACCTTGCCGAGGCACAGCGACAACTCGCGAATACCTCCTCTTATTTACCCCTCGATCGTGACCCCACTAAGGAGCACCAGGCCATTGTCTGCCACACCATCACCGACTTCATCCGCTCAGGGGATCTCCCATCCACTGCTACCAACCTTATAGTTCCCACACCTCGCACTTCCCGTTTCTACCTCCTACCCAAGATGAGGGAGATGTCTTCCTTTTTTAAAGAAAGGGGCTTCCCTTCCTCCACTATCAACATCTGCTCTCACTCCATCCTCCCGCCACCCCACTAGGAATAGGGTTCCCCTGGTCCTCACCTACCACCCCACTAGCCTCCGGGTCCAACGTATTATTCTCCGTAACTTCCGCCACCTCCAACGGGATCCCACCACTAAGCACATCTTTCCCTCCCCCCCTCTGCATTCCGCAGGGATCGGTCCCTATGCAACTCCCTTGTCCATTCGTCTCCCCCATCCCTCCCCACTGATCTCCCTCCTGGCACTTATCCGTGTAAGCGGAACAAGTGCTACACATGCCCTTACACTTCCTCCCTTACCACCATTCAGGGCCCCAAACAGTCCTTCCAGGTGAGGCAACACTTCACCTGTGAGTCGGCTGGGGTGATATACTGCGTCCGGTGCTCCCGATGTAGCCTTTTATATATTGGCGAGACCCGACGCAGACTGGGAGTCCGCTTTGCTGAACACCTACACTCTGTCCGCCAGAGAAAGCAGGATCTCCCAGTGGCCACACATTTTAATTCCACATCCCATTCCCATTCTGACATGTCTATCCACGGCCTCCTCAACTGTAAAGATGAAGCCACACTCAGGTTGGAGGAACAACAACGTCTGGGTAGCCGCCAACCTGATGGCATTAACATCGACTTCTCTAACTTCCGCTAATGCCCCACTTCCCCCTCGTACCCCATCTGTTACTTATTTTTATACACACATTCTTTCTCTCACTCTCCTTTTTCTCCCTCTGTCCCTCTGAATATACCCCTTGCCCATCCTCTGGGTCCCCCCCGCCCTTGTCTTTCTTCCCGGACCTCCTGTCCCATGATCCTCTCGTATCCCTTTTGCCTATCACCTGTCCAGCTCTTGGCTCCATCCCTCCTCCTCCTGTCTTCTCCTATCATTTTGGATCTCCCCCTCCCCCTCCAACTTTCAAATCCCTCACTCACTCTTCCTTCAGTTAGTCCTGATGAAGGGTCTCGGCCTGAAACGTCGACTGCACCTCTTCCTAGAGATGCTGCCTGGCCTGCTGCGTTCACCAGTAACTTTTATGTGTGTTCCTTCTTTAGTTACTTTCTGGCTAGACAGAGTAGATGTGGAAAGTATGTTTCCCGTGGTGGGGGAGTCTAGGACAAGAGGACACAGCCTCAGGATAGAGGGGCATCTATTTAAAACAGAGATGCAGAGAAATTTTTTTAGCCAGAGGGCAGTGAATTTGTGGAATTTGTTACCACAGGCAGTTGTGGAGGCCAGGTTGTGGAAGCTAAGTATTCATTTAATGCCTCACTCACATTCTCTGCATTCAAGCAAATATTACCCCCTCTTTCGTTGAGTGGTCCCACCCTCTCCCTAGTTATCCTTTCACTCTTGAAGTCTATATAGAATACCTTGGGATTCTCCTTAATCCTACTTGCCAAGGACTTCTCACACCCTCCTGGCTTTCCTAATTCCCTATTTTTGGTTCTTCTTTGGATTCTTTATACTCCTCATGCTTTGTTTGATACTGACTTCTGAAGCTTTACATACTTCTCCTTTTTCTTTTTGACTAAATTCATCACCTCTCTGGATATCCATGGTTTCCATCCCCATCCTTCCTCTAACAGGAGCGTACCTTTCCTGTACTCTGCAATTGATCTTTAAACACCCTCCACATGTCTGATGTGGACTTGCCGGAGGAAAAATGTTTCCAATTAACACTTCTTAGATCCTGCCCAATGCCCTCGTAATCTGCCCTACTCCAATTTAAAACTCTCCCACAAGGACCATACCCATCCTTATCCTGAAAGTTAAGGAGTTGTGGTCACTTTTCCCTATCTGCTTATCCACTGAAAGGTCAGTCACCTGGCCAGATTCATTACCCAATTCCAGGTCTAGTAAGGCCCCTCCTCTCTTTGGACCGTCCACGTATTGAAATAAGAAACCTTCCTGGATACACTTACCAAATTCAGCTCCATCTAAACCCCTTGCACCAAGAGTAGTAAATCTTTGATTTGCTGTCTCTGTCACGCGTGAGGTTGGGAATAGCGTGATTTGGCCGTTGAATGTGTGGCTGAGGATAGAGTGCATGGTTTTAGATTTCTGGATCATTGCGGTTTCTTCTGGGGAAGGTATGACATCGACCAAACGAATGGGTTAACTTGAATCCAAGGAGGGCTAATATTCTTCCAGCAGCTTTGCTAGAATAGTTGGGGAGGATTTAAACGAAGTTAGCAGGGGCATGGGAACCAGAATGAAAGAGCTCGATTGGATTCATTACTCAGTCCAGTATTTCAGGATCTTTCAAATCCTTGAATCAATTTTGAAAATCCTTCTTAAGTGACTGCAGGTGCAAGCAGTTCTCTTGTAAATCATCATCTATGAAAGTGAGTGCCATACTTTCCATGCAGGGAAACTTTGAGAACATTCTTCTCCCAATGTTTTGCTGATATATTTGCAATTTTCTGATAAAAGGGGACATTGCACTCTTTGCCTGGATTAAATTGAAATTCTCACCCTCCAATTTCATATTTAGAATGTTCATTTTGTCATACCAATCAGCTAGGTATGCCAATTTGTATGACATCTACGTGGTAACACACATCAAAGTTGCTGGTGAACGCAGCAGGCCAAGCAGCATCTATAGGAAGAGGCGCAGTCGACGTTTCAGGCCGAGACCCTTCGTCAGGACATCTACGTGGCTTTCTTGGCTACATCTCCACGTAGTCACTCAATCTTGTTTCCCTAGCTTTTGTCGACCTTGAGAAAAAATTCAACCACAGAGTCAAAAAGATCAAAGAACCATTTTAAGCAGCAGCCTTTTGACAGCCAGCGCACTTCAGTGTGAAGAAGCAAGTATCCAAACTCTTCACCGTTATCTTGGCATAACTGGTGAAATATTCTGCTATTTAATGGATGAGTCATGCTTGAAAAAGCTGCTGACTGAGGTTTTGGCTGTGAGATGTTGATGATGAGTTATACAATGGATTGCAAACAGACCTGGAACTTCTTTTTTCATAAATGCCACTAAACCAGCATGGCGACCTGTCATTTATGGTGCACCATCTGTTGCACAAGAAATCCATGTTCCTAATCAGAATACTTTTATCCTCGATATACATTTTGTGCTTGTGGTCGATTGATTCCCTAATAATATTTGTTGTTAACTATTTACAAAAGAGGATCTCTTCATAAACGTTCCCATTTTTGATAAACTGTACATCTACCATTAGCAATGCCTCATTGTCTTGCACAGTTCACTCATCCAGTTGTATCCCAAATTCTGTTTTTTATAGCTTTCTGCATTGTTGGTACTCAATGTCTTCACTCATTTTGTCAATACGATGAGCTACAGAGTTATTACTCAGAGGAATTGATTTTACTGGTATTCATTTTGAGAACAGTAGTGAGAACTTGTCATGGTCTGGTCCATTGACTCCTCATTTCAGTTAATTTCCTTTTCCCTGTGTTCCACTGGGCTCCTTGATTAGGGCACCTGATCCTCATTCAAAATGGCAGCATAAAAACTCTGGTTTACTTTCACTCGCTGCTAGTTTGTCACCTCAGCAGTGCAGCTATTCTCGTTTCAGGCCGCCAAGAATGAGTGGAGTCGAGAGCCTGTCATCCGCTGTTCCTGGGTCGAGTCAAGAGCCTGCCATCCAGCTGAAGAGGAACAGTCGACGTTTCAGGCCGAGACCCTTCGTCAGGACTAACTGAAGGAAGAGCTAGTAAGAGATTTGAAAGCAGGAGGGGGAGGGGGAGATCCAGAATGATAGGAGAAGACAGGAGGGGGAGGGATGGAGCCAAGAGCCGGACAGTTGATTGGCAAAAGGGATATGAGAGGATCATGGGACAGGAGGCCCAGGGAGAAGGAAAAGGGGGAGGGGAGGAAAAACCCAGAGGATGGGCAAGGGTATAGTCAGAGAGACAGAGGGAGAAAAAAAGGAGAGAGAGAGACAGAGAGGGAGAGAATGTGTGTATATAAATAAATAACAGATGGGGTACGAGGGGGAGGTGGGTCATTAGCGGAAGTTAGAGAAGTCAATGTTCATGCCATCAGGTTGGAGGCTACCCAGACGGAATACAAGGTGTTGTTCCTCCAACCTGAGTGTGGCTTCATCTTTACAGTAGAGGAGGCCGTGGATAGACATGTCAGAATGTGAATGGGATGTGGAATTAAAATGTGTGGCCACTGGGAGATCCCCTTTCTCTGGCGGACAGAGCATAGGTGTTCAGCAAAATGATCTCCCAGTCTGCATCGGGTCTCGCCAATATATAGAAGGCCACATCGGGAGCACCGGACGCAGTATATCATCCCAGCCGACTCACAGGTGAAGTGTTGCCTCACCTGGAAGGACTGTCTGGGGCCCTGAATGATGGTAAGGGAGGAAGTGTAAGGGAATGTGTAGCACTTGTTCCACTTACAAGGGTAAGTGCCAGAGGGAGATCAGTGGGGAGGGATGGGGGGATGAATGGACAAGGGACCAGACCATGATCCCTGCGGAAAGCGGGGTGGGGGGAGGGAAAGATGTGCTTAGTGGTGGGATCCCGTTGGAGGTGGTGGAAGTTACGGAGAATAATATGTTGGACTCGGAGGCTGGTGGGGTGGTAGGTGAGGACCAGGGGAACCCTATTCCTAGTGGGGTGGTGGGAGGATGGAGTGAGAGCAGATGTGCGTGAAATGGGGGAGATGTGTCTGAGAGCAGAGTTGATGGTGGAGGAAGGAAAGACCCTTTCTTTAAAAAAGGAGGACATCTCCCTCGTCCTGGAATGAAAAGCCTCATCCTGAGAGCAGATGCGGCAGAGACGGAGGAATTGCGAGAAGGGGATGGCATTTTTGCAAGAGACAGGGTGAGAAGAGGAATAGTCCAGATAGCTGTGAGAGTCAGTAGGCTTTTAGTAGACATCCGTAGATAAGCTGTCTCCAGAGACAGAGACAGAAAGATCTAGAAAGGGGAGGGAGTTTTCAGAAATGGACCAGGTAAACTTGAGGGCAGTGTGAAAGTTGGAGGCAAAGCTAATAAAGTCAACGAGCTCAGCAGGCAGCACCAATACAGTCATCGATGTAGCGAAGGAAAAGTGTGGGACGGATACCAGAATATGTTTGGAACATAGATTGTTCCACAAAGCCAACAGAAAGGCAGGCATAGCTAGGACCCTTACCGGTGCCCATAGCTACACCTTTAGTTTGGAGGAAGTGGGAGGAGCCAAAGGAGGAATTATTAAGAGTAAGGACTAATTCTGCTAGATGGAGCAGAGTGGTGGTAGAGGGGAACTGATTAGGTCTGGTTGTCTGTCGTTCTTTGTTTTTGTCATCTTGTGTCTGGCTGAGTATTGCTGGCCGTTTTCCGCTGCTCCGATCGCGATATGAATTGTCTCTTATTGTTTGTTTTTGTTATCTTGCGTCCGGCTGAGTATTGCAGGCCATTTGCCGCTGTTCTGAGTCGCGATACGAATTGTCTGTCGTTATATGGTGTTGATGTCGCCATGTCCGTATCCAAGTTCCGAGCCCAGGCTCTGTGTTCCAGTCAAGTCCAAGTCCAGGCTCTGTGTTCCAGTCAAGACCAAGTCCAGGCTCTGTGTTTCAGTCAAGTCCAAGTCTAGGCCCTGTGTCCCAGTCAAGTCCAAGTCCAGGCTTCGTGTTCCAGTCAAGTCCAAGTCCAGGCTTCGTGTTCCAGTCAAGTCCAAGTCCTGGCTCCGAGTCCAAGTCAAGTCCAAGTCCTGGCTCCTAGTCAAAGTCAAGTCCAAGTCTGTCTCCATGTCAAGATATGCATAGTCTGTTGTTGTTTGGTTTGGTCACCTCGTTTCCAGCTGAGTAGGTCTGGCCATTTGCCACTACTCCAAGTCGTGATATGAACTGTCTGTCGTTGTATGGTGTTGTCGTCTCCATGTCTGTGTCCACCTTCTGAGCCCAGGCTCTGTGCTCCAGTCAAGTCCAAGTCCAGGCTTCTTGTTCCAGTCAAGTCCAAGTCCTGGCTCTGAGTCCAAGTCAAGTCCAAGTCTGTCTCCATGTCAAGATATGGATTGTCTGTTGTTGTTTGGTTTGGTCGCCTCGTTTCCAGCTGAGTAGGTCCAGCCGTTTGCCGCTACTCCGAGTTGGACATTCTGTCTCTCCGTGTCCGAGCTCCTCCTGTTTGTTGTCCTGCATCCTAGTCCACATAAGAATCCTAGCCCGCTCTCCATGCCTGTGTCCTGCACCTGGGTTCTCCTCAGTCGCTCCGTGCAACAGAACTTCTGATACAGCTGTCAGTATTAATCTTTCACCAATTGTATGAGATTTTCCGCACTGTTATAAGAGCAATGAGACCACTATCACGATCATTTTAGCTTTCTTGGCAAATGACTCGAGTGCACAACACTTTTTAAATGTTTCTTTCATCTCTCTGTAACTGAATAATACCATAAATAGCTTTCCTGGTGTTTTTTACGGAAGTGTTCCTGCAATCTTGATGGTTTCATGGCTTCATTAGACAGTACAACATTACAAATAAGACACATGGGGTGTCATTGATCTGACGGGAACAGAATAAATCCACACCTCTAGTCGGATGAGATTGCCAAGTTTCAGATGCATTGTGACAACGAGTGCTCACCGCCTGCAGAGCTATGGTTCTTCCTGTGCTCCAGTGCCTCGCACTTTTTTAGGAAGTGCCTGCTCTACTAATGGTCAGTCAGGTCTCATGCCTCAAGTTAGGGCGCCGTTTATTCCCACTCCACCCCCCACAAGAATCTTGAACGCCCCAACACCCCCTTTGGACAGGTAGTAGGTGACTTCTATTTCCCCTAACACCCCCTTTGGGCACGTAACTGCCCCGTGTTGGGAATCTCTGATCTAAACATTAGCACTGGTTTACATAGCTTACACAGATGGCCTGTCTCTGTTTATAATAGATTGATCTCGTTTTGAGCCCATAGAAGGACACCACATTGAAATTAAGGACAGAACTTGTCAAGATCTTACGGCAGGCAGATTTTTCAAGAATGAAGAATATTTGGAATGAAGAATTTTACTATATTTGGGGTGCCTTGGAAATTACAAGAGTAGCCTAATGAGTAATTTAACTAGAGTGCCGAAAGTTTAAAAAAAATCGTCTTGCTTGAAACTATGTAGCCAATCTTAGTTAATAAAACAGCATGTTTGTCAAGAAAAGCTATTGCCTCTCATAAGAAACCGATCCAATATCGGAATATTTCCAGTGACTTCCTCTAATTACAAATAATCTTTCCCTCAGTCTTGACTAAGATGTTTCATAGTACTGTAGATATGCGTGTATATATTAGCTAAATTGAAGGTATATATAACAGATTTCAACTTCTATCGTTAAGAAAATAACGTAGACTGCTGGAGATGCTTAATTATCAAAGATGTGTCTCCATGGACAGAAATGGGGTCCTTGTTTTATGACGCATCAGGACGCGATGTCCCTGTGAATCTACAGATGTTGCTTGACGCGCAAAAATTCAGCTGAACAACGGAACAATATTAGTTATCCTCTAATCGACCAGAACTCAGACGTGGCTAAGGATCTCTTAGCCACTGGAGCAGACTCTAACGATGTCTGCTACAGTTCGTGCTAGGGTCCCTACAGTTGCTGCACTAGCCTCCTACAGTATCCGACTTGTTAGGCTCTTGGGAAGTATTCACACTAATTTGCCTCAAGACAACAAACACCTCCTCCTCTGTAATCTGTAGAGGGTCTATGACCACGCTGCTGCTGTTCCTCACTTCTATAGACTCTATGTGCGTCTCAAGTACACATGCATGAAAACAATCAATTAAGATCTCCTCCCCCGCCCCCCCATTTCATTCAGCTCCAAGCAGAGATTACCTTGCTAGCCTTTTGCTCTTAATATACAGTATCTGTAGAAGCCCTTAGGATTCTTTTTTATTTTGTTTGCTTGAGCAAATTTAGCTATCCTGATTTCTTCTCAATTGTTCTCTTACATTTATCACTCCTCAAGTACCTCATTTGCTCTACCTGCCAATATCTGCTCTGCACCCCCTTTTTTCTTCATCAGGGCTTCAATATCTCTGAAAATTCAATTTCCATAAACCTATTGTCCTTGCCTTATTCTGACAGGAAGATACAAACTGAGCTATAAAATTTTCATTTTGAAACTGTCCATTTACCAAGTACACCTTTGCCAGAAAGGTGTACCAGTCCACACTTGCCATATCTTTTCTGATACCATCAAAATTTGCCATTCTCTGATTTAAAATCTCAAACAGTGGTGCAGACCTATCCCTTTCCATAATTACCTTGACACTAACGCATTGTGATCACTAGATGCAAAGTGTTCTCCAACACAAACTTCTGTCACCTGTCCTGTCTCATTCACTGATAGGATATCTAATATCTTACTTCCAAATTCTATGTACTGATTAAGGAAACTTTCCTGACATACTCTTTCCCTTCCAACCCTCTTTACAGTATGGGACACCCAGTCAACGTGTGGAAAGTTAAAATCACTTTCGATCACAAGTTCACATTTCTTGCAACAGACTGCAATCTCTACAGATTGGTCTATAATATACCATTAACATGGTCATACTTTTCGTATCCCTTAGTTCTACCAATAAAGCCTCGTTGGACGAGCTCTCCAGTCTGTACTGACTGAGTAGTACTACGTGATTATTTTCCTCGAATAGTAGTGTCACCCATCTGCATTTAATCACTCTCTCTCTCTCTGTGATCTCAAAATACAAAACCCAGAACACTGAGCTACTAGTCCTGCCCCTCCTGCAAGCAAGTAGCACTAATGGCTACAATGATATAATTCCACGTGCGGACCTAAGCTCATCTGCCTTTCCTACAATACTTCTACATTGAAAAATACACAGTGCAGAGTGTTAGTCCCACCATGAACCATAGAACACTACAGCACAGAAAACAGGCCATTCGGCCCTTCTAGTCTGTGCCAAAACATTATTTGACTGGTCCCATTGACCTGCATCCAGTCCATAACTCTCCAGATCTCTCCCATCCATGTATCTATCCAAGTTATTCTTAAAACTTAAGAGTGAGCCCGCATTTACCACTTCAGATGGCAGCTCATTCCACACTCCCACCACTCTCTGAGTGAAGCAGTTTCCCCCGATGTTCCCCCTAAACCTTCCCCCTTTCACCCTAAAGCCATGTCCTCTTGTACTTATCTCTCCTAATCTAAGTGGAAAGAGCCTATTCACATTTACTCTGTCTATATCCCTCATAATTTTGTAAACCTCTATCAAATCTCCCCTCATTATTCTATGCTCCAAGGAATAAAGTCCTAACCTGTTCAATTTTCCCAGTAACTCAACTCCTGAAGACCTGGCAACATGCTCTTCCTTTTGATTCTGACATTTTATGTAGGCTTAAAAGTATCTTTCTCCACAGCTGCTCTGGTTGGCATCCCCCTACAACTCTAGTTTAAACCATGTAGAATAAAATTAAGAAGTGGCAAGGGCAAAAAGATCCTGTGTAGTTATTTACAGGCCTACAACATGTTGACATTGACATGTTGTATAATGCAACAAATTTGATAAGAAAACTTAAGGAAAAGGGACCTTTAGGAGGCAGTGATCATAATATGACTGAATTCACCCTGCAGTTTGAGACGGAGAAGGTAAAGTCAGACATATCAGTATTACAGTGGAGTAAAGGGAATAACAGAGGCACGAGTGAGGAAATGACCAAAGTTGATTGGAAGGGGGCACAGTTAGGGATGACAGCAGAACAGCAATGGCTTCTGTTCCTGTTGGCAATATGGCAAGTGCACGTTAGATACATCACAAAGATGAAGCTTTCTAATGGTAGAATGAGGCAAAGGACAGGGCATATAATATTGCAAAAATGAGGGGACATTAGTGGATTGGGAAGATTTTAAAAACAAACAGAAGGCAACTAAAAGCCATCAGAACATTAAAAAATGAGATATGAAGGTAAGCTAGGCAAAAATATAATGGAGAGTAGATATCAGACTCCGTAAAATGGCTTTGGAGATGTAGTAATAAGAAACAAAGAAATGCTGGATAAACTGAGAAAGTATTTTGCATCAATCCTCACTATGAATGACACTTGACATATGCCAGAAATTCAGGAGTGTTGTGGGGCAGAAGTAAGTGTACTTCTATTAAAAAAGAATCTGGAAAACTGAAATGTCTGAACAGGTGGACCACCCCAGGGTTCCAGAAGCATAGCTGAGGAGATTATGAAGGCATTAATATAGATATTTCAAAAATTCTGATTCTGGTAATAAAATAGGCCAAAGTCAGCATTGTTTCCTTAAGGGGAAATCTTTTCTGACAAATCTGTTGGAATTCATTGAGGAAATAACAGGCAAGATAAAGGAGAGTCAGTGGCTGTTGTTAACTTGGATTTAAACTGTACATATACCATGAGCAATGCCTCATTGTCTTGCACAGTTCACTCATCCAGTTGTATCCCAAATGTAGTGTATAAGGATTTCAGTAAGGCATTTGACAAGGTACCCCATGCAAGGCTCATTGAGAAAGTAAGGAGGCATGGGATGCAAGGGGACATTGCTTTGTTGATCCAGAACTGGCTTGCCCACAGAAGGCAAAGAGTGGTTGTAGATGGGTCATATTCTGCATGGTGGTTGGTCACCAGTGGTGTGCCTCAGGGATCTGATCTGGGATCCTTACGCGGGCTAACAATTGTCGTTGTAATTGCACAATTTTTTTCTAAGCTGATACCTGGGAACTTCGAGTCACTTTCTTGAATTCTATAAGTTGCACTTTGGGCGGGGTGCCATTAGGGGATTCTGGTAGCGAAAGTTTCGAAAACAGTGTTTGTTTCTGCTGGGTCCATGTTTGGCGACCCTTCTGTCACAGGTGCAGAGCACATGGGACCCAAATTCAGGACACAAACATGTTTTGTAGCATTAACAAAACAGAGTTTATTAATAGTTACTAGGAAAGCAGGGAAGCAACAATTGTACTGAGAGACACAAAGGAGTGAATGAAGCGGAGGCGGGAATATGCGTGGCCGGAGTTGAGCTCGGACCCTGGACTTGGGGCTGGGGGTTCGGGACTCAAGACGTCTGAGCCTGGACTTGGAACTCAGAACATCGGAAGAGACAGAATTCCCCAAATCTGAGTAGCGGTAAATGGCCGGGCCTACCCAGCGGAGACAAGGACACGAAGATACAGTTACCAACTGAAGGTAGCGGCAAAAGGCCAGACCCACCCAGCGGAGGCGAGGACACGAAAAGACAAAACCACACAACGACAGGCAGTTCTTTACCTTGGCACGAAGTGGCTCCGACTAGCAGCAAGCTCTCGACTCGACCCCGGAACTACAGAGGCTGTTGACTCACACCGGCAGGTTAACTTGAAGGACCCACTCCAGCGAGGTAGCATAGCAGGCTCGCTCATGCGCAATAACTTGACAAGCTCGCTCTGACGAGGAGAGGCAACTTACTGGCACTTGCTTCAGAGAGGAGACTTGACTTGCTCCGGCGATGTAACTTGGCTCACTCGGGCAAGGTGACTTGCTCGCACTTGTTTCAGTGACATGAGGTGACAGTCTTTCGTCGAGAAGCTGGAAGCTGGATGCTATATACTACTGGTTCAGCTAAGAATCAAGTGCCTTTAATTACAGACCTCAAGAAACACGGGGAAACAATGAATTAAGGGAAAACAGGGAGTCTACGGTCCCAATCGTGACACAAAGGAAATTTAAAGGGAACCAGGGATTAACTGATCAGGACACATATGGCCTTTTCAGTTGCCTTTTTGTTGGATTTTAAAAGTTTCCCAATCATCCATTTTCCTGCTCACTTTTGTTACTTCTCATGCTCTTTCCTTGCCTTTTATGCAGTCCTGAACTTCCCTTGTTAGACATGGTTGCCTACCCCTGCCACTTGAGAACAAATTCTTCTGTGGGACATATCTATCCTGCTCCTTATGAAATATTCTCGGAAACTTCAGCCATCTCTACTCTGCCGTCATCCCCGCCGGTATCCCTCACTTTCCTTACCTCTCCTCCCTCTATTCCCTACCCGCTCTCCCTTCTCACCCCACGCTCCACTCTCCTCTATTTCTACCATTATCTCCCCCTCTGTTTACCCACTCCCCTCCCTAATTCTGCATAACTCACCTGAAACAGACTTGCTCCAGTGCCCAACCCCTGCACCCAAGAGGCTTTCTCTATGGCCACTTCCGTAGGACATGGATTTACTCAACTTCAGGTGACTCAATCACCGTCAAACCCTGAGTGGAGTGGAGGGGGGGGGAGGGAAGAGTCAGGGAAGTTGGAAGGGGGAAAAACGGGGTTGAGGGAGGGGGAGAGGGAGGAGCAAAATGCGAGATCGGGGGAGGTGGGGAGAGAGAATGAGTAGAGGGATAGAGAAGGGCGAGGGGAAAGGCAGGGGCTTGGGGTGGCAGGAGAGAGCGGCAAATGGAGAAACAGGGCTGTGAAACCTGACAGAAGAGGAATTACATGCACACCCTGCTCCATTACTGCGAGGGCAGAAGGAAGATGGGGGTGGGGCATAACGTCGAACTATAAAGACAGAGATGCAAGACCGGAGGAGGAGAGACGACGCAGGAGAGAGGAGTGGAGAGACGTGGGACAGAGGGAACAGATAACTAGTCAGGGAAAACCAGGGAGTATGGTGAAAGAGATCGAGGCCAATGCCGAGATACAAACAATCGCTGACGCGGTCAGTTTCCATCCTTCCTCTCCCCCTCAGTCTGTCCGTTCCAGCCGCTTTTCCCGTCTCTCAGCACTCCCTCCACATTATCCTGTGACGCCATTTCAAGGCAGTTCCGCTCAACCACAGTGATCCTTCCTCACCTCCCCCTCCAGATACGCTCCGTCCTCTCTCCTGATGTCGTCCCTCCTTTCACCGTCCGACTCTTGTCCTCATTGCTCTGTCCCCACCTCCCACAGTCCATCCCTACCTCTTCGTCCCCATTCCCAGGCCCTCCCCCCTCGACTGTACCTCCCTCCTCTCCCTCCCTTTCGTCCAAAGTGCTCAATCCCTCCACCCGTCAACACTCTACCAAGAGTAAAGGAGTGAGAGGCGGAAGAAAGACAAGGGGAGAGTGAGGGGCAGAGAGGGAGTAGAGGCGAGAAGCAGATTGGTAGGCTGAGTGGTGGGAAATGTGAGGTGCGAGAGAGGGAGTAGAGGGTGGAAGGAGTGGGAGGCGACAGACTGGCAGGTGGGAAGTATGGAGTGGGCAGAGAGGTAGTTGAGGGGAAAGGAGTGGGAAGGAATGGGAGGTAGGGCAGAGGGGTAGACTAAGAAGAGAGGTAGTGAAGTGTGTTAGACAGTTAAGGGAGTGAGGAAGGAGGAGAGCACGTGGGAGAGTGGGTGAAAGAGGACAAATAGACGGGGTAAACGGGGGATAGGAGAGAAAAGAAGATGGAGGGGCGAGAGATAGAGTAGGGGAGCGGTGGAGTGCAGGGGGAGAGAGGGGCGGAGACAGGAGAAGAGCAGTGAGTTTTAGAAGAGCTGTGTAGAGGGCAAGGGATGGTGAAGAAATGGAGGGAGAGGGGGGAGATAACAGAGACAGATGGTGCAGAGGCAAGGGGAGAGAGAGGAGGAAGGAGGAGAGAGAGAGGAAGAGTTGGGGCGGCGGGGGGGGGGGGAGGAAGTTAGGAAGACCATGAAATAGGAGCAGAGAAATTGGTGAAAATAAGAGTGGAAATTTGGGAAGTAGGAGGTGATGGGTAGAGAGCTGGAGTGAGAGGGATCAGAGAGAGAGGGAAGAGAGATGAAGGAGACTGGGGGAGAGAGAGGAAGGGAAATGGGTGAATAGAATGGGGAAGGTTCGATAGAGAAGGAAAGATGAGAGAGGTAGAATGAGAAGTTGGAGAGAAGTTCAGAGTGGAGGTAGAGTGGGGTGAGAGAGGAGAGCAGGATATGAAGACAGGTCAAGAAAGGGTGAAAGAGGGAGGGAGGGGGAGGGTGGTGGGAGTGCAATAGTTAAGGAGAGAGTTGAGGAGGGAGTGAGAGAGAGGGGGAGAGATGGGGATACATCTCCATCCCAGATGGAGAGGTTAGGGAGATCGTAGACGACAAGAGGTTTGGGGGAGAGAGAGGAGAGAAGGGGTGGGAAGTGAGGGACACTTGCTTCTTTCCTGCAATGCTCCATCCCTTCTCGCCACCCCTTTCTCAGGATCTCTCTGAGAAGGTTGTTACAGAGCTTATTCTGTCTCCAGGTGAAGACCCCTGTGCAGGAGAAGCTGGGAAGAGAGCTACAGGTCTACCAGGCGAAGTTGTACTGTTCACAGGTGATAACTGGTACAATTTATTTCATCAAGGTAACGGCAGCTCCAACCCCTTACAACATAGCACACGGAGACTATGGGAGGGCGCAAAGGGAGGGAAGGGTTCATAGAGATGTGGATGGGGCGGTAGGGGAGGCAGGGGATAACGGAGATGGAGAAGGGCTCGAGGGAAGTCAGGAGTTGTGATGAGAGGACGCGCGAGGGGAGGGAGTGCATGACGGAGACTGAAGGGATGCAGAGGAGGTTGGAGATCACGGAGACGGGCAGGGGCATGGGGACGGGATGTGATATGTGGTGTGTAACGTTCCGTGAATAAATCTATCCTCTCTTGCCCTCAACACAGATTCTGACTGGATCCGGAGATGAATGCATTCATGTCAAGGTCATGGTCTCCCTCCCACAATTCGGAGGAGACACCTCCTTGCATGGGATAGAAGACCACAAGAAACTCTCCGACCCGATCACCTACTTCTAGAGCCCGAGTGTTGGTGTGTCTGGGTGGCGCTTGGGGTGGAGGGTGGTGGTGGGGTGTTGTGGAAATGAGAGAGGAAATCTCCCTGCTCCCCTCTTCCCTCTCCAAAGCTGCTCTCAACTCGTCTGTCGCAGCTGAGAACTCATTATCTTTCCTTTCCCGGCCCTGCGAACGCCATATGCTACCTGAAAATGCCCGCCTCCAACAGTAATCTTGACAGCACATTACAGAGACTCCCATACCTCTGTGCAAAAGTTAAGAAAAATGCCTTTTCAGCTCCGTTGAACTTTCTCCGCTCTTATCTTAAATGTATATCCTCATGTATTAGATAATGCCACGCTACAGGAGACACAAGAGCAAAAGTTATCAGCTCTGAACTCTGTCTATGCCTCTCATAGTTTTATAAACCTCTGTCGGGTCTCTGCCGCTCCAGAGAAAACAACTAAGATCTTCCGATCTCTTAAGATACATGGGATCCACAGTGAGTGGCCATTTGGGTTCCCAGTTGGCCTTCCCATGGCACACAGCACGTAGAGATTGAAAGCACTGATTCTGCTTTAACCTCTGTAACTAGTGGTGTTCTGCAGGGATCCACGCTGGGATCTGGTTCTTTCTGTGACACAAACTGTATTGATGTCATCCGGATGATATTTGAGATGAATGGATTAGGAAATCCGTAGATAACACAGTGATTGGTGGATTTTTGGACAGAGTAGAAGATCGCCGAAGTATTCAACGTGAAATGGATTAGTTACAGATATAGGGGGAGGAATAGTAGATGGAGTTTTATTCCAGCAATTTTGAGGTGTTGCACTTTGGGAGGGTAAATGTAAAGGAACAGGAGCATTGATGTATAGAAAGTTCCCGGTCTCACTGAATTCGACCACACAAGTTGACAGGACGGTAACAAAATGGCCCGTGGCATGCTTGCATTTCAGGATGAAAGTTATCGCACAGATCTCCTTTGAAAATGTTCCCTCTAACTCTTAATGCACGCCCTCTGGTATTGGAGATCTCCACCCCAGGGAATAAAAGATACCCACTGTCTACTCTGTTTTGCGGCGACGTGGCCCGATACTATGATGAACTGCATACCGAAGGTTTGGGCCTACTCCGACATGCTCCGGCTGAATTTGGTTTAGAATGCTGCTGTTGTTGCTGGGTTCTATTTTTCGCATGATTTGTTTTGTTTTCTCTTTCTCTGAGGGCACTGGTGGTTGGTCTTTTTTAATTGAGTTATTTCGGGCTCCTTACTTCGCGACTGCCTATTAAGTAGACAAATCTCAAGGCTGTATAATTTATACGATCTTTGATAATAAATGCTCACTTTGATTGTAACGTCCTGCTGAAGGGTCTCGGCCCGAAACATCGACTGTTTGCTCTTTTTACCTCGATTGCGCCTGGCCTGCTGAGTTCCTCCAGCATTTTATCTGCTGTTATTGATGGTAAAATTGAGGTTAATGTAAAATAAACAGGTATATATGCCTCTCGTAATCTTATAAACCTCCATCAGGTCTTGCTGCTGGAGAGAAACTTTGTCCAACCTCTCCTCGTATGTAGTTCATGCACTCTAATCGCGGCAGCATCCGAGTGAACCCCTTCCACGTCCTCTCCAAGCCTTCCACTCCCATCCTGTAAGGGAGAAAGCAGAATTGCACGAAGTTCTCCAAGTGAGGCCCAACTGCAGTTTTATACGGCTGTCACGTGGCTTCATTCACCCCACTCTTTACTGCCTCTGTTTCTCTCCAGCTATTCGCGCGCAGAGGCTAAACCCAAAACAAAGCCGAGCAGGAGAGTGGTAGGATCTGCTGAGAGTGCGGGTCAGAAAGACATGGTAGAAGTGCTGGGCAGGGGACTCGAAGAGTGAAAAGGGCCCATAAGATGACAGTCAAACAAACCTCAGTAAACATCGACTGCGATAACAACACCCGGCCACCAGCTGTACTGCATTGGAGGACGCGATGTTGAAGTGAAAGAAGCCAAAGTGAAAGTCAGGCTTTGGTTGCACCACCCAGACACCGGGGGCATTATTGTGAAGAAATCTATGAAAATGCCATGCTGCAGTTACATATTGTGTAGTTGCACTTCTTGACCACTAGGGGTGCTTTGGGTATATCCAGTGTTATAGTGACAGAGAGGCAGAAGGAGGGAGAGCGAGAGAGAGAGAGAGTGTTGGAAGGATATAGAGTGGGAGGTGCGTGTGAGAGGCAGAGAGGGGTGGAATGGCATAGATGAGTGGAAGAGAGAGGGAGGTCGAAGAGACGGGGTAGAGAGGGGTGTGTAGAGATGGGGAGAGAGAGGAGAGAGGTGTGCATAGTGAGACGATGAGAGAGATTGCAGAAGGCAGAATAGTGAAGAGAAATGGAGAGAGAGGGCGAGAGAGAAGGGGGAAGGGAATGAAGCTTCTGAGGGGTAAATGAGAGGAGAGTGAGATAGTGGGATAGCAGTGATCAGAGGTGGAGATGAGCTGCATGACAAACAGATGCATTGAGCTGCAGCTCCTTAGAGACCGTGTTAGGGAACTGGAGCTGCAGCTCGATGACTTTCAGCTTGTTAGGGAAAGTGAAGTGGTGATAGATGGGAGCTACAGAGAGATAGTCACTCAATGGCTACGGGAGACAGATAAATGAGTGACTGTCAGAGGCGGGATGGGAAAACATTGGATAGTGGAGACCACTGCTGTGGCCGACTCCCTCAACAATAAGTGCTCCATTTTGAGTACGTTTGGGAGTCGGGGGGGCAGGTGGGAGGGAATGACCTACCTGGGGGAAGCAACAGTGGCCGTGGCTCAGAAGGGCAGGAAACAAGAGGATGGCAGCAGTAATAAAGGACTCCATAGTTAGAGGGACAGATCAGCGATTCTGTGAACGCAAAAAAGAAACATGGAGGGTAGTTTGCCTTGCTAGTGCCAGGGTTCGAGATGTTTCTGAATGCATTCACAATATCCTGAAAACGGAGGGTGAGCAGCCAGATGTCATGGTACATATTGGTACCAACGACATAGGTTGAAAAAGGGAGGAGGTCCTGGAAACAGAATACAGTGAGTTTAAAAGCAGGACCCCAAGGGTAGTAATCTCAGGATTGTTGCCTGTGCCACACAACAGTGAGGATAGCTATATAATAAGGTGGCAGCTAAATGCGTGGCTGAAGGATTGGAGTAGGATGCAGGGCCGGGACCCTTTCTAGGACGCAGGGCCGGGACGTATTCTAGGACGCAGGACCGGGACCCTTTCTAGGACGCAGGGCCGGGACGTATTCTAGGACGCAGGGCCGGGACCCTTTCTAGGACGCAGGGCCGGGACGTATTCTAGGACGCAGGGCCGGGACCCTTTCTATTTTGCAGGGCTGGGACCCTTTCTAGGACACAGGGCCAGGATGTCTGCTGAGGATACCTGCCAAGGTGACTGCCGAGGTTAACTGCTAAGGTAAACTGCCGAGGTAAACTGTCAAGGATTCAGACGGAGAAGGGAAGGGAACAGTCCAGCCAGGAATCCTTGGTTTGCAGAGGTATTTATGTGCCAGCTGAAAAGAAGAATCAGGTGCCTCAATTAAGGCACCCGGTGGAACAAGGGAAAACAGGAAAATCCGGAATAAGGATCAATGAACCGGACCGTGAACTGGAATGCGGATTTCACGGACTGGACCATGACAGTAGGGGACAGTGATTCAGATTTCTGGATAATTGGGACCTCTTCTGGGGCAGGTGTGACCTGTACAAAAAGGGATGGGTTGCACTTGAATCCGAGGGGGACTAATTTTCCTGCGGGTAGGTTTACTAGAGCTGTTGGGAGTGGTTTAAACTAATCTGGCAGGGGGATGAGAACCAGTACGATGGAGCTGAGGATGAACCAGCAGGTTTACAAGTAGATGATGGGTGTAACATGAATGTAAGTAAGGACAAGCTAATGATTGGGTACAACTGCAGACAGAGCAAAGAGTGAAGTTGTATCACAGAAGCAAAATTCATAAGGACAAAGAATGCAGGATTGAAGGTGCTGTATTTAAATGCATGCAGCATTCAGAATAAGGCGGACAAATTCCTGCCACAATTAGAGATTGATCGGTATGACATTGTGCATCACTGAGTCGTGGCTGAAAGAAAGCCATAGTTAGGCGTTTAACATCAAAAGATATACTTTGTATCGAAAGGGCAGGCGGGAACGCTTAGGCGGTGGGGTGGCTCTATTGGTAAGAGATGAAATTTCATCTTTAGAAAGAGGTGACGTAGGGTCAGAGAATGTTGAATCTTTGTGGATGGAGTTAAGAAATTGCAAGGGCAAAAAAACATTTTGGAATCATATATAGACAGTAAATAGGAATAAAAGGGCCTTTTCTGATTGGCTAGTGGTGTTCCTCAGAGGTCAATATTGGGACCGCTACTTTTCACATTGCTTGTCAATGATTTAGATAGTGGAATTGATGGCTTTGTAGCAAAGTTTGTAGATGATACAAAGATAGGTGGAGTGGTAGGTAGTGCTGAGGAAGGAATGGAATTGCAGCAGGACTTAAACAAATTGGAAGAATGGGCAAAACATGCGGTAGATAGAATTCAGTGTTGAGAAATGTACGATAATGCATTTTGATAAAATGTACAATAGTGTAGTCTATTATCGAAATGGGAGTAAGTCTTTATTGCCAAAGAATGGTGAATCTGTGGAATGCTCTGCCACAGACTGCAGTGGAGGCCAAGTCCATGGGTATATTTAAAGTGGAAATTGATAGATTCCTGATTGGTCGGAGATTCAAGGAATCTGGTGAGAGGGCAGGTGTGTGAGGTTGAAGGTGATCCGAGATCAGCCATGGTGAAAGGGCAGAGTTGACTCGATGGGTTTAATGGCCTAATTTTCTCCAATGTCTTATAGCCTACGATAGCCCTACATATGCATATCCATGTACATATCAAAACTTCTCTAAAACATTGAAATCGAGCTTGCATGCACCATTTGCGCTGGCAGCTCATTCCGTTTTTGCAATGCTCTGAGTGAAGAAGTTTCCCCTGATGTTCCCTGTAAATTTTTCACCTTTCATCCTTAACCCTCGAGTTGTAGTCCAACCTAACCACAGTGGAAAAAGCATGCTTGCATTTACTTGATCAATACACTTCATAGTTTTGTATACTTTTATCAAAACTTCCATCAATCTTCTACGTTCTAAGGAATAAAGTACCAACCTATTCAATCTTACATTGTAACTCAGGTCCTTCAATTCCGCAACATCCTTGTAAATTTTCACAGTTTCATTCCATCTTCTCTACTGAGTACTTTGATTTGTCAAGGCCAATGTGCCAAAACCTTTTCTGCAACCCTCTCTACTTGTGCCGCCACTTTCAACATATTATGGACCTGTATGTAACAAGGTGGATGAATTAAAAGTGCAGATTGTTATTAATGAATATGATATAGTTGGGATCACAGAGACATGGCTCCAGGGTGACCAAGGATGGGAGCTCAACATTCAGGGGTATTCAATATTCAGGAGGGATAGACATGAAAAAAAGGAGGTGTGGTGGCGTTGCTGGTTAGAGAGGAGATTAACACAATAGAAAGGAAGGACATAAGCCGGGAAGATGTGGAATCGATATGGGTAGAGCTGCATAACACTAAGGGGCAGAAAACGCTGGTGGGAGTTGTGTACAGGCCACCTAACAATAGTCGGGAGGTTGGGGATGGTATTAAACAGGAAATTAGAGATGTGTGCAATAAAGGAACAGCAGTTATAATGGGTGACTTCAATCTACATGTAGATTGGGTGAACCAAATTGGTAAGGGTGCTGAGGAAGAGGATTTCTTGGAATGTATGCGGGATGGTTTTTTGAACCAACGTGTCGAGGAACCAACTAGAGAGCAGGTTATTCTAGACTGGGTATTGAGCAATGAGGTATTGAGTTAATTAGCAATCTTGTCGTGAGAGGCCCCTTGGGTAAGAGTGACCATAATATGGTGAAATTCTTCAATAAGATGGAGAGTGACATAATTAATTCAGAAACAAAGGTTCTGAACTTAAAGAAGGGTAACTTTGAAGGTATGAGACGTGAATTAGCTAAGATAGACTGGCAAATGACACTTAAAGGGTTGACGGTTGATATGCAATGGCAAGCATTTAAAGATCGCATGGATGAACTACAACAATTGTTCATCCCAGTTTGGCAAAAGAATAAATCAAGGAAGGTAGTGCACCCGTGGCTGACAAGAGAAATTAGGGATAGTATCAATTCCAAAGAAGTAGCATACAAATTAGCCAGAGAAATTGGCTCACCTGAGGACTGGGAGAAATTCAGAGTTCAGCAGAGGAGGACAAAGGGCTTAATTAGGAAGGGGAAAAAAGATTATGAGAGAAAACTGGCAGGGAACATAAAAACTGACTGTAAAAGCGTTTATAGATATGTGAAAAGAAAAAAATTGGTTAAGCCAAATGTAGGGTCCCCGACAGACAGAAACAGGTGAATTGATTACGGGGAGCAAGGACATGGCAGACCAATTGAATAATTACTTTGGTTCTGTCTTCACTAAGGAGGACATAAATAATTTTCTGGAAATAGTCGGGGACAGAGGGTCCAGTGAGATGGAGGAACTGAGGGAAATACATGTTAGTAGGGAAGTGGTGTTAGGTAAATTGAAGGGATTAAAGGCAGATAAATCCCCAGGGCCAGATGGTCTGCATCTGTAAGGAAGTAGCCCAAGAAATAGTGGGTGAATTAGTGATAATTTTTCAAAACTCTTTAGATTCTGGACTCGTTCCTGAGGATTGGTGGGTGGCTAAAGTAACCCCACTTTTTAAAAAAGGAGGGAGAGAGAAACCAGGGAATTATAGACCGGTTAGCCTAACATCGGTGGTGGGGAGACTGCTAGAATCAGTTATCAAAGATGTGATAACAGCACATTTGGAAAGCGGTGAAATCATCGGACAAAGTCAGCATGGATTTGTGAAAGGAAAATTATGTCTGACGAATCTCATAGAACTTTTTGAGGATGTAACTGGTAGAGTGGATAGGGGAGAACCAGTGGATGTGGTATATTTGGATTTTCAAAAGGCTTTTGACAAGGTCCCACACAGGAGATTAGGTATTGATGTGGATAGAGAATTGGTTGGCAGACAGGAAGCAAAGAGTGGGAATAAATGGGACCTTTTCAGAATGGCAGGCAGTGACTAGTGGGATACCGCAAGGCTCAGTGCTGGGACCCCAGTTGTTTACAATATATATGAATGACTTGGATGAGGGAATTAAATGCAGCATCTCCAAGTTTGCGGATGACACAAAACTGGGCGGCAGTGTTAGCTGTGAGGAGGATGCTAAGAAGATGCAGGGTGACTTGGATAGGTTAGGTGAGTGGGCAAATTCATGGCAGATGCAATTTAATGTGGATAAGTGTGAAGTTATCCACTTTGGTGGCAAAAACAGGAAAACAGATTATTATCTGAATGGTGGCCGATTAGGAAAAGGGGAGGTGCAATGAGACCTGGGTGTCATTATACACCAGTCATTGAAAGTGGGCATGCAGGTACAGCAGGCGGTGAAAAAGGCGAATGGTATGCTGGCATTTATAGCAAGAGGATTTAAGTACAGGAGCAGGGAGGTACTACTGCAGTTGTACAAGGCCTTGGTGAGACCACACCTGGAGTATTGTGTGAAGTTTTGGTCCCCTAATCTGAGGAAAGACATCCTTGCCATAGAGGGAGTACAAAGAAGGTTCACCAGATTGATTCCTGGGATGGCAGGACTTTCATATGAAGAAAGACTGGATGAACTAGGCTTATACTCGTTGGAATTTAGAAGATTGAGGAGGGATCTGATTGAGACGTATAAAATCCTAAAGGGATTGGACAGGCTAGATGCAGGAAGATTGTTCCCGATGTTGGGGAAGATCAGAACGAGGGGTCACAGTTTGAGGATAAAGGGGAAGCCTTTTAGGACCGAGATTAGGAAAAACTTCTTCACACAGAGAGTGGTGAATCTGTGGAATTCTCTGCCACAGGAAACAGTTGAGGCCAGTTCATTGACTATATTTAAGAGGGAGTTAGATATGGCCCTTGTGGCTAAAGGGATCAGGGGGTATGGAGGGAAGGTTGGTGCAGGGTTCTGAGTTGGATGATCAGCCATGATCATACTGAATGGCGGTGCAGGCTCGAAGGGCTGAATGGCCTACTCCTGCACCTATTTTCTATGTTTCTATGTTTCTAAACCCTTTGTCTTACCGGACCCCTCAGTGCCCTGCCCTTCACTGTGTAAGAACTACCCTGGTTCGTCATAGCAAAGTGCAATGCTTTGCACTTTTCTGTATTAAATTCCGTCTGCCATTTTTAAATGATTGTTTCAACTGATCCAGATCCCACTGCAAGCTCTGATAGTCTACCTCGCTGAACACGACACCCCGTTTCTTGGTGTCATCTACAAACATGCTGTCCCATTAACTACATCATTATCCATATGTTGCTGACAAACAACAGACTCAGAACCAGCCCCTATGGTACTTCACTAGTCACAGGCCTCCAGTCAGAGGGGCAACCATCAGCAACCACTATCTGGCTTCTAACACAAAACCAATGTCCAATCCTGGTTACTACCTCATCGTGAATACCGAGCAACTCAAGCTTCTTGACCGAACTCCCATGGGGGACCTTTTGAAATGCCCTGCTAAAATCCATGTAGACAACATACAGTGCCTTGCATTTATCAACTTTCCTCGGTAACTTCCTCGAAAAAAATCTATAAGATTGGTTAGCAACGACATACCTCATAGGAAGCCATGTTGACTATCCCTGATCAGTCCATGTCTATCCACATATTCATATGTTCAGTCCATTAGAATACTTTCCACGAACTTTCCCACCACTGATGTCAAGCTTATAATTTCCTGGTTTATTTTTAGAACACTTGCTAAACAGCAGAACAACATCCAATCATCCCTAAGGATGATTTTAATACCTTTGCTATGGCCCCTGAAATATCTGCATTTGCCTTCCACAGGGTCTGAGAGAACACCTTGTCAGGTTCTGGTGATCTGTCCACCTTAACTTGACTCAAGCTCTAAGCACCTCCTCCTCTGAACTCTCTAAGGTACAAGATCTTCAGTAGACTCTGTCCGTCTCCTGAATAAATACAAATGCAAAAACATGCATTTACGATATCCTCCATTTCCATTTCCTTTGGCTCCATGCACAGATTACCACTCTGATCTAGCAGAGGACCAATTTTGTCCCTTGCAATCCTTTTGCTCTTAATATATCTGTAGAATCCCATGGGATTCTCAGTCAGCTTGTCTGCTGGGGCATCCTTATACCGTCTTTTAGCGCTCTCGATTTATCTCTTAAGTGTTCACTTGAATTACTTATGCTCAATTGTTCTGATCTGCCTAAGCGCCTTTATTTTCTGAACCAGGGCTTCAATACCTCTCAAAAACCAAGGTTCCCTAAACCTGTTATCTTTAGCTTTTAATCTTATGCACGGGGTCTTTCTTTTTGTTAAATTTAAAATGGCTTCTTTTGTTATGTTATACTGAGGAATGCTAGAAAGTCTCTAACTAGACAGTTGCTTGGGCTATTAGAGATAGCAGTGTTCTATTAGCCAATGGGTGGTTATGTATCGTTTTGTTTTCGGATGATAATGCTGTATCATATGACTGTGGACCGGGGTTTTGGCGAGGAGTCGGAGGAGAGACGGGAAGGACCGCGGACGTGCGGGGGTTTTTGGCGGGGAGTTGGAGGAGAGACGGGGAGGACCACAGACGTGCGGAGAGGCTCTGGTCGATCACTCCAAGTGGTCTGGAGCCGTGAGTCGACAGGATTCGGATGGTCGTCAGAATTCGATTGAGCTCCTACGGTAGCGTGCGAAGAACTTGGACTTTGATAAGTGTTGGCGCCTTTTTTTCATTACTTTCCTCTCTGTATCAAATTTATATTAATGTCATAGAATTAGTAATATCTATAAAGTGTACTTGTTAAAATTTACTGGGTGTGCTGGCTGATGATTGATGTTTGGGATTGATTCGGGCGGCGACCGACGCTGTGGGGAGTGTTGAGGCAGGTGCTGGGCGGGATTTCCCCTAGACATACACGAGCCAATATAACGGAACGTTACACTTACAACCACATACAAAAAATTTACTCCCAAAATTTCAATTTTGAGGGCCTCCCTTTCATCATGGACGTCTTTGCCAGAAAACAGACTGCCCCATTGCATCCCAAAGATGAATTAGGAGAGGAAGTTGGTGACTAATATCAAAGAAGACACTAAAAGCTTTTTTAAGTATATAAAGGGTAAAAGAGAGTTGAGGGTAGATATAGGACCAATAGAAAATGACACTGGAGATATTGTAATGAGAGACGCAGAGATGGCAGAGGAACTGAATGCGTATTTTGCATCAGTCTTCACAGTGGAAGACATCTACAGTATACTGGACATTCAAGAGGGTCAGGGAAGTGAAGTATGTGCAGTGAAAATTACAACTGAGAAGGTGCTCAGGGAGCTTAATGGTCTGAGAGTGGATAAATCTCCTGTACCTGATGGAATGAACCCTCCGGTTCTGAAGGAAGTAGGTGGAGGGATTGCGGAGGCATTAACAGTGATCTTTCAAGAATTGATAGATTCTGGCATTGTACCGGATGACTGGAAAATTGCAAATATTATTCCAAATATTTAAGAAGGGTGAGAGGCAACAGAAAGGAAACTATAGATCTGTTAGCCTAATGTCAGTGGTTGGGAAGTTGTAGGAATCAATTGTTAGGGATGAGATTACAGAGTACCTGGAGGCACATGACAATATAGGCCAAAGCCAGTATGGCTTCCTGAAAGGAAAATCCTGCCTGACTAACCTACTGCAATTTTTTTTTTGGAAATTACAAGCAGGGTAGACAACGGAGGTGCAGTAGATGTGGTGTACTTGGATTTTCAGACAAGGTGCCACACATGAGGCTGCTTAGCAAGGTAAGAGCCCATGGAATTGCAGGGAAGTTCCTAGAATGGGTGGAGCATTGGCTGGTCATCAGAAAACAGAGTTGGAATGAAAGGAACCTAGTCTGGCTGGTTGCCAGTTACCAGTGGAGTTCCACAGGAGCCGGTGTTGGGACCGCTGCTTTTTACGATGTATATCAATCATTTAGACTATGGGATTAATGGATTTGTGACTAAATTTGCCTGTGATACAAAGATAGGTGGAGCAGCGGGTAATGTTGAGGAAACAGAGAGCCTGCAGAAAGACTTAGACAGTTTAGGGGAATGGGCAAAGAAGTGGCAAATCAAGTACAATGTTGGAAAGTGTACAGTCATGCACTTTGGTGGAATAAATAAACAGGCAGACTATTACTTAGGTGGGGAGAGAATTCAAAATGCAGAGATGCAAAGGGCCTTGGGAGTCCTTGTGCAGGATACCCTAAAGGTTAACTTTCAGGTTGAGTCAATGGTGAAGAAGACGAATGCAATATTGGCATTAATTTCTAGAGGTGTAGAATACAAGACCAGGGATGTGATGTTGAGGCTCTATAAGGCACTCGTGAAACCACACTTGGAGTATTGCATGCAGTTTTGGGCTCCTTATTTTAGAAAGGATATACTGACATTGTAGAGGGTTCAGAGAAGATTCACGAGAATGATCCTGGGAATGAAAGGGTTACTCTATGAGGAACGTCTGGCAGCTCTTGGGCTGTATTCCCTGGAGTTCTGGAGAATGAGGGGGGATCTCATGGAAACATTTGAAATGTTAAAAGACCTGAACAGATTAGATATAGCAAAGTTATTTCCCACAGTAAGGGATTCTAGGACAAGAGGGCCCAACTTCAAGATTGAAGGATGTCCATTTAGAACAGAGATGCGGAGAAATTACTTTAGTCAGAGGGTGGTAAATCTGTGAACTTTGTTGCCACGAGTGGCAGTGGAGGCCAAGTCATTGGGTGCATTTAAGGCAGAGATAGATAGGTTCTTGATTAGCCAGGGCATCAAAGGGTATGGGGAGAAGGCAGGGGAATGAGGATGACCATTGGATCAGCCCATGAATGAATGGTAAAGCAGACTTGATGGGCTGAATGGCCTACTTCTGTTCCTATATCTTATGGTCTTATAGATGCCATAGCCATCCCTGAATATCTGTTCAGAAAACTGGTGAAGAGAACAGGCATTATGATAATCCCAACAAAGAAAGTGCTCATGGGGCCAGGGAAACATAAGCTCAGTGTGAAAGGAATGTTTATTACTTCCATCTGTAAAAATAAGAAACAGTCAGAAGAGGATACCTATGGTGTTCAGAATCTCTTCTCACCACTACAGGCAAGATATGCCATCTAGAGACTGAATCTCATTGCAAGTTTGGATTTGCTAAACAATGTTCAGTGGCAGGAGAAGTACCTGGAATTGTTCACAGGCCTGGGGGTACTGAAAGAAGAGTAGCTTATCCAACTGAGGCCATGAGTAACACCCTGCTCTCTGACCACAGCGAGGCATATATCAGATGAACAAAGTCAAAGCTGTACATGAGAGAATACAGGCACTTCACATCATAATAGAGTTATGCACTGCAATTTGCCTATCACCACAACAGGTCAACGGCAGATGCAATCTCAATGGCTCTTCACATGGGTTTAGACCACCTGGATGACACAGCACCTACGTCAGGATGCTGTTCATCGACTACAGCTCAGCATTTAATACCATCACTCCCACAATCCTGATTGAGAAGTAACAGAACCTGGGCCTCTGTACCTCACTCTGAAATTGAATCCTTGAATTCCTAACTGGAAGACAATTTGTGTGGATTGATGATAACATCTCCTCCTCACTAACGATCAATACTGGTGCACCTCAGGGGTGTGTGCTTAGCCCACTGCTCTACTCTCTGTATAGCCATGACTGTGTGGCTAGGCATAGCTCAAATACTATCAATAAATTTGATGATGATACAACCATTGTTGTAGAATCTCATGTGATGAAGAGAGGGCATGCAGGTGTGAGATATGTCAACTAGTGGAGTGGTGCCGTAGCAACGACATGGCACTCAATGTCAGTTAAGACCAAAGAGCTGATTGTGGACTTCAGGAAGGGTAAGATGAAGGAACACATACCAGTCCTCATAGAGGAATCAAAAGTGGAGAGAGTGAGCAGTTTCAAGTTCCTGGGTGTCAAGATCTTGGAGGACCTAACCTGGCCCCAGCATATCAATGCAGCTATAAAGAAGGCAAGCTAGCAACTATACTTCATTAGGAATTTGAAGAGATTTTGTATTTCAACCAAAACACTCAAAAAACTTCTATAGATGTACCATGGAGAGCATTCTTACAGACTGCATCACTGTCTGGTATGGGGGGGGGGGGGCTACTGCACAGAAGCGGCAGAGGGTTGAAAATTTAGTCGGCTCTTGGGTACTAGCCTACAAATTACCCAGGACATCTTCAAGGCAGTGTCTCTGAAAGGCAGCGGCTATTATTAAGGACCTCCAGCATCCAGGGAATGCCCTTTTCTCACTGTTACCATCAGGTAGGAGGTACAGAAGCTTGAAGGCACACACTCAGCAATTCAGGAAGAGCTTCTTCCCCTCTGCAATGTGATTCTTAAATGGACATTGAACCCGTAAACACTACCTCACTCTTTTTATATTATTTCTGTTCTTTAATCTATTCAACATAGGTATACAGTAATTGATTTACTTATTTATTTTAAATTCTTTTCCTCTTATTTTACATTATGTATTGCATTGAACTGCTGCTGCTAAGTTAATAAATTTCACGACATATGCCGGTGATAATAAACCTGATTTTGATTCTGAATCTGAATAGATGCACTGACTGGTGTGTGGGCATTGTTCCTGTTCCCAAGCCAGACGGCACAGTGAGAAACTATGTTGATCTAACAAAATTACATAATGCAGTGAGGCAGGAGAAGTTTATTCTGCACTCCTTTGAACACATATTGAGTATGCCTGGTGGACTGGTGGAGCAAAGTTCTTCACCAAACTAAATGAAAACTCAGGGTTCAGGCAGATCCATTTTGCTCCTGAGTCACAGAAGCTCACAATCTTTATCACACCATATGGATGCTATACCTTTAAGAGACTCCCTTCTGGCATCTCATCAGCCCATGAACTCTTTCAGATGAAGATGAACCAAATTTTGGAAGAACTGGAAGGAGTGGTATGCTACATGGATATAATACTCATCTTCGGAGGCTCAAGTGAGGAACATGACAAAGCTGCCTTGGAGAAACTGAACACGAGGAAATTTGCAGATGCTGGAATTTCAAGCAACACACATAAAAGTTGCTGGTGAACGCAGCAGGCCAGGCAGCATCTCTAGGAAGAGGTACAGTCGACGTTTTGGGCCGAGACCCTTTGTCAGGACTAACTGAAAGAAGAGCTAGTGAGAGATTTGAAAGTGGGAGATCCCAAATGATAGGAGAAGACAAGAGGAGGAGGGATGGAGCCAAGAGCTGGACAGTTGATTGGCAAAAGGGATATGAGAGGATCATGGGATGGGAGGCCTAGGGATAAAGAAAGGGGGAGGGGGAAGCCCAGAGGACGGGCAAGGGGTATAGTGAGAGGGACAGAGGGAGAAAAAGGAGAGAGAGAGAGAAAAAGAATGTGTGTATATAAATAAATAAATAACGGATGGGGTATGAGGGGGAGGTGTCCCTCTCACTATACCCCTTGCCCATCCTCTGGGCTTCCCCCTCCCCCTTTCTTTCTCCCTAGGCCTCCCGTCCCATGATCCTCTCATATCCCCTTTTGCCAATCAACTGTCCAGCTCTTGGCTCCATCCCTCCCTCTCCTGTCTTCTCCTATCATTTTGGATCTCCCCCTCCCCTCCCACTTCCAAATCTCTTACTAGCTCTTCTTTCAGTTAGTCCTGACGAAGGGTCTCGGCCCGAAACGTCGACTGTACCTCTTCCTAGAGATGCTGCCTGGCCTGTTGCGTTCACCAGCAACTTTTATGTGTGTTGGAGAAACTGAAACAGGCTGGAACTGAGCAAAAAAGAAATGCAAATTTGCAAAAGTTGTAAGTGAATTTCTTAGGCCACCAGCTGTGCTCAGAGGGAGTGCAACCAGATTCAAACAATCTGGCAGAAGTTTGGAACATGGAACAACCTACAAATGAGCCAGAGATCCACTGTTTCCTTGCCATAGTAAACCAGTTGGGACATTTCATTCCAGATTTCATAGAGAAAACAAAGCCACTACAAGACCTCC